>NC_142025.1:105881212-106098712 GCF_049901735.1 Notechis scutatus | reverse complement strand
AAGAGTGCCACCCACTGTCAAAAGGAAAAAAAACCACAGATCCCCAAAGTGTGGAAAAGACCTGGTGTTATGACAATTAAAAATGAGAATTTTATTATTGAAAGACCCCTGAAAGCTACACTATGAGACTGAACTGGTAGAGGGGTGTAAGAAGATTTCACCCTTGGGCCATTTAAAAGATTAGATTGATTAATTTTGGGACATAAAAATCCTTGAATATTGGACATTGGTTTTTTAGTTTGAAAAGTGGGTTTGATTGGGATAAAGGACAGTTGGACAGTTGGACAATTGGCTGGGAAGAAACAAAAGAAACAAGAACAAAGATTTTTATTTATTTATTTATTTTTATTTGATTTGATTTGTCAATCACTTACAAGATAACAGTATAAGTATAAACATGAGTAAGAATACCAGAAATAGGTACAAATAAATGGAGACAATAGGACACAGACAGGAGGCACAATGGTGCACTCATGCATGCCCCTTACAGACCTCTTAGGAATGGGGTGAGGTCAATAGTGGATAGTTTGAGGTTAAAGGAATGGGGGTTTGAGGATGTAACAACAGAGTCAGGTAGGGCATAGACCACTCTGTTGCTGAAGTCGTACTTTCTGCAATCAAGTTTGGAGTAGTTAACATTGAGTTTGTATCTGTTGTGTGCTCTTGTATTGTTGTGGTTGAAGCAAAAGTAGTCATTGACTGGTAGGACATTGTGGCAAATAATTTTGTGTACTATGCTTAAGTCCAACCATAGGTGGCGTAGTTCAAGATTGTCCAAGCCCAAAATTTCAAGCCTGGTGATATAGGGTATTTGCAAAGAAATTACGTTGGATTTTCAAGAAATAAAAGATACACTGGCAAGAGGATTTGAGAACATTTTGAATAAAATAAAAAAAACATGAACACAGAGCTCTAAATTGATATACAAATGACAAGAAGAAAGCAAGAGGACCAGAAAGAGGAGGCGGCAACTGAAAAAAGAACTAAAGATAAAAAGGAAATAAAAATAAATATAATGATTGATGTAAACCAAGGGAAGAATACTATAAATGAAATTAAACAGGAATTGGAATTGCAAAGAGAAATCTTTGGGAGAAAGATAGGGGTGTGAGTGGAAGTTGAAAATGAGACAATAAAACGTAATAGAGAAGGAAGAAATTTTTAAGAGGAAAGGTCAAAAAGTGGTAGATAGAAATGAAAATATAAGAGAGGAATATGGGAGACAAGCTAAGAAATGAAAAACTAAAGCTTTAATGCAAGTAAGAGATGATGGTTAAAAAAAGAAAAAGAAAAATATTGTGAAGTATTATACAAGACAATGAAAGGCAAAATTTAATAAAAATATAATGGTATTATTAGAATTTTATAAATTGTTAAATGTAAGAATGATAATGTAATTACATTTGTATTAAAATGTAACTAGAATTTTTCTTTTTAAAATATAATAGTGGCATACTCAGAAATTATTAAGGGGATAATAGAAATTTATAATTTAATATAAATTTGTGAAATGCTATTAGAATTATATAATTAGGTAAACACTGCAAATATGACTATTAATATATACTTGGTGGTAAAGGTGTGAGGCTATGAATATAAAGATTGGCATAAAAATAACATACTGTAATATTGAACAATTAAGATTTTTTGAAATGAAAGATGGAATTATTATAAATATTAAATTAAAAACTTCTTTTTTAAAAAGAGTGTTAGTTAATTGGTTAGTTACTTAAGTGAATACTGAAGGGATAAGCAATTATATGAATATTTTAATGTCACTATCCTCTTAGGACATTATAAATCCCCGCAAAATATTTATTACTCACTGCAGAATGAGAGTACATATTGCATTTTATTTCCAGCAGAAAATACATAGTATTGAATCTATTTAGTAAAGATCATTTTGATTGGAGACAAAGTTTAGGATTTCCCCCCTAAAGCTAGGCTAAAAATAAATTTTATACTGTGTACTTTAACTTCATTTTCTACAGCTGGTTATTCTGAAATAATAGAAGTTTGTCCAGTTCATAAATGGAAAAAGTAAGTGTTTTGAATGTTATTTTTATTGCTTACATATCAATTTATAATATATCCCTAAACTTATTTTATTTCTCTATTTAAACAATTATTTCAACTTTCCTTTATAGTTTAAAGGTATGTGAATAATGAATATAGAAAGTTATTTCTATGATTAAATCCACTGAAAATATTTATAGCCTGCACAGCATAACCATGAAATTGAATGAGGTTTAACTGGATAAAAATTGTGGAATCCTTAAAAATCAGAAATCAATTGCCTTATAAAATTGAAGTTGAAAAGCAAATTGGGGATTCACTCTGTCTCCTTGTACCATGTAACACTATATTCAGTATTCAATAATGAATGCAAGATCAGTGAAATGAAGAGGTTTAATGTGAGAGTGAAGTGAAATTAATTTTGGAACCTTTAACAGGACTGAAAAACAGAAACAACAGATTAACAGCAGAACTCTTATATGTGTTCATTGTAATGTATCACACAACACTCATGGTTGATCTTGAAAAACATAGTAACCCATAGCATCTCAACATGATGTAACATGCACCTTCTTCACCAAGTTTAAAAGTGAACATTCAGTTTTGTTGCACTTCTCAAAATCCCTAAGTTAGAATAAATAAAATAAATAGAATATTCAGAATATTATTTGTGAGCAGGTTAAAAGCTTGTATATTGGGTTTACATTCCACATGGCAGATACTTTTAAATAACTAAGTTGAAAATGAAGCACTGAGAAGAGCACCACAACTATTCCAAACTGATATTACCCTGAAGATTTTTGGTCAATTTCTACATGGAACTTAGTTACAAAGGTAAGAAGTTCTTCCCAGTACAGTATAAATTCTAACAGACCAGCGTTTCAGAATCCTGGATATATTCCTAAATTAATCTTGTTGTGGAGATTTAGACTACATAACATAGAAAATCAAGCTTTCATTAGAATTGTCACCAAAGATTCTTCTAAAAAGTTAAAGATCAGAAGCATGTACAAGGAATTTAAAAGGAATCCAAAATCAGTCAGATTATTTGAAGAGCAATTGTGTGGTTTACTTTATTAGTAGTATAAACAACTATTCATTTCTACTTCAAGAGTATTGGAAATTCTACAGAATAATTCTGGAAATAACTTTTGGCATCCTTTATGTTTAATACATTTTCCCATCTTTTTAAAAAATTCCTTTACAGAGAAAAGAACTGTCCAACACAACCAGAGTAAAGGAATTCCTATTACTGAGTTTCTCTGACATTGATGAACTGCAGATGTTGGCTTTTGGACTCCTTCTACTGATCTATCTGATAGCCTTGATAGAGAACCTTGTCCTTATCACGATTGTTGTACTGGACAACCAACTTCATAAGCCTATGTATATTTTTCTAGCTAACTTATCCATCCTTGATATTTGCTTCATCTCTGTCACAGTCCCTAAAGCCATGAATATCTCTTTAACACAGATCAAATCTATTACCTTCTCTGGATGTATGGTTCAAATCTTTTTGGGACTTACATTTGCGGTAGTAGAATTCACCCTTCTTGCTGTCATGGCATATGATCGCTATATTGCCATATGCTATCCACTCCATTATCAATTGCTAATGAGCAAAATAAAGTGCTTCTGTATGGTAGTTGTCTGTTGGGTGAGCAGCGTTATTTATTCAACATTGCACACCTTAAACTTCCTTTTCTTACCCTTTTGTGGGCCAAATAATATAGGTCAGATATTCTGTGAAATCACTCATACTCTGAAGCTTGTTTGTGCTAACACGTATGGCAATGAAATGGCAGTTTTTATGTGTGGCATTATTTTTGGCATAGTTTTCTCATCTTCAGTTATTGCATCTTATGTTTGTATCTTTTTGACCATCAAAAAAATCCCTTCTGACCAAGGGAGACAAAAAGCCTTCTCCACATGCTTTCCCCACCTTGCTGTTTTTTCCTTGTTTATGAGTACTGGGATGTTAACATACTTGAAGAAAAACTCAGAATCATCCATCACAGAAACCCTAGCATCTTTGTTGTATTCTATTGTGTCACCAATTGCCAATCCTGTCATTTACAGTTTGAGAAACAAGGAGATCAAATCAGCACTTGAGAAACTGATGAACAAAATTTTCTATTACAGGAAACTATTTTCAATAAAGTCAAGAGAAACGACATGAGAAACATAACCTCAAAAATTTCAATTTTTTTCAGGAAAAGTAAAATCAGTCTTTTGTGTATATTTTGTGTGTGCGCCTATTTGTGTGTATGTGTGTGTGTTTTAAATAGAATTCTTAATTACTATGCTTTTTTATTTAGAACCTGAAGGAAAGGAAAGGATGTTTGAATGATAGAATTGATCAAGTGCATGTAATATTTGGCTATAGGGTATTTTCTCCAAATATTTTTTTATTAAATTACAAGTTGCAAATACTACATTAGATACAGATATTAGTTGGGTAAAGTGATATATATACAATATAAACTAGAAATTTGTCAAAACTATGGTATTTTATATAAGATGAACATTTAAAGATACAAAAACAAAAATATCAATGTTGATTTCTAAAATATCAAAAAATAGATTGCTTGAACTGTGCAATTAAAGCTAAATATTGTGTCAATTGATAATTGCAAAATTAATTATTTTATAATATAAAACAGGTTTCTATCTTGAATTTCATGCTTAATTCTAAGGTGTTAATAGAAATGGATGAAAAAATGAAAAGGAGAGATTGAAAAGGAGGGAGAAAGATGGCAGATGGTTATTTGATTTGTAACTTCCCTCTTTTTATACTTTGAACAATTTGTAATATTTATTATGAATATTTATAGTTTTTACAATCTGTTACAAACTATACTATAAGTACTTGTATTTGCCTTGCTATGCATTGTGTTGTGCATATTTTTGCTTGAATTTGTTCAAATTTCTGTTGTGAGTGATATGCTGCTAATACTGCCTTTGCTGCATATGCTCCAATTTAATTTCTCAGTCAGATATTCTCAGTGTTGTATCTTTCTTTTAATGTTGAACAACATTTATTCTCACAGCTGTGCTTATATATATAATTAAATCTTGATGTTCCTTATTAACATTTTTAAAATTATAACTGATAAAGCATGTTATTTCATCTCAAGTTTTATTTTTAATATCCTTTAGATGATACTGTGTATATTCTTCCAATATTTCAAACATTTCTGTATGTCTATCATATATGTAAAAACTATTCTTTCTTTTTTCTGGTATACACAATATTTATTATTATATGATTAATGTGGTAATTATTGATGGAATTGTATGCCATCTATAAAACATTTTAGACCAAAATTCATTTAGAGTGAAATTTTATGGGTTTGGTCCTTGATTCTTGCCATCGCTGTGTTATAACTGTTTGTATACAGTTTTGCAACTGTTTTATTATGCATTTTTATTTTTTTCTGTCTCTATATCATATATGAATTAGAATTTATAAATGTGCCCTAACACATAAAATTATGTGTTGATTTTACATAAGCATTTTAAATCTTGCCTCTTATATTAGTGTACCTCTCTCATTCTTGATATCAAATTTAATCCTTCAAGCAATTTGTAACTACCTCAGCCTTCAGGATCTTGAAAGATATAGTTTATTAGTTCTACCAGTTCCTTCAGATCCTTGGGGTATATTCCATCTAGTCCTGGTGATTTGAACCCGTCTAAGGTAGGCAGGTGTCCACTTATTATTTTCTTCCCTATTTTATCTTGTGTTCCTAATCAGTTTTTTTGGGGTGCTGTTTTTGATAGGCTGGACTGTTTTTTTTTCCTTTGTGTAAACACAAATGCAAAAAATGAAATAAGTAGTTCTGCTTTCTCCCTGTTGCTTGTCACCTTCTTGCCACTTTCTCTCACAAATGGACCAATTGTTTCCTTGACTTTTTTCTGGTTTTTACATGTGGGAAAAAGCTTTTTTTGTTGTTGTTGTTATTTTTTACTTTTATCGAAAGCCTTTGTTCATTGTGAGCCTTAGCTTTCCTCATTTCATCTGTGCAGGCTTCAAGTATTTGCTGATATGCTGCCTTAGTTATGTGCCCTTCTTTCTGTTATGAACTAACAAAAACCATTTAATAAAACTTATTAACATTATGTTAAGCAGGCTTGAAATCCTGCACTTTGGATTGGCCCTTAGATAGCGAACTGGGATTGGTCCTCACGGAGCAACCTGATTGGCTATTAGTTTAACATCTTTCATTGGGAAAAAGTTAAGCATGTGGACACAGGTCATTGGTTAACAGGTCAGTAGCTAGCTCTATAAAAGGGCTACTGCTGCCAAGGGTTTTGCTCTCTGTTTTCTGATTCTTAATAAAGAGTTGAAGTTCACTAAGTCACTGACTTGTCTCAATTACTTGCACCCATGCCCAGAATATAACACTTTCCACTTTTTATACTTGTCCTTTTTGTCTTTCAATTTATCAGAGAGTTCTTTATGCAGCCGGTTTCTTTTGAGAGTTATTATTTTTCTTCTTCATTGGTATTGTGCTAGACTGGGATTTTATAATCCCACTTTTCAAAATTTCCCAAGCTTCTTGAGTTGTTTTCCTTTTGACGATTCTCATCAATGGAATCCTTCCTAAGCTCTTTCTAAGTTTATTGAAACTAGCTCTCTTAAAGTCCAAGACTCTATTGCTTGTGCTTGCATAATGTTGAATTGCATGATAACTCCTCTCCCCAAGATTCTTGTAGCTTCAACACTTTCTATCATTTCATCTCTGTTAGTGAGAAATAAGTCCAATATGGCTGATCCCTTTGTTCCCTTTTCTACTTGTGAAACGAAGTTGCCTGCAAGATTTGTCAGGAACCTATTTGATATTCCACTTGGTGCAGACTTGACGTCAGGGTAATTAAAATCCCTCATTACTTTTGTGACGTGCTTCCTGCATATTCTAATTAACTGACTAGCAAAAAGTTCATCTATTTTCTCTGTTTGGTTGAGTGACCTATGGTATAGACCTATAGCAATGTCATTCCCCCCCTCTTTTATATCAACCCAAGTGCATTCAAGACAGTTTTCATCATTGCTGTGCTCTTTTTCTGTAGAGATGTAGTTATTTCTTATATATAGTGCAATTCCACCTCCTCTTTTATTTGGTCTGTTTCTTTTAAATAACTTAAATCCTAGCTGTATGTTCCATTTGTGGATTTCATCCCATTAGTGGGTTTCATCCCAAGTTTCTCTAATGACAACAATGTTGTATCTGCCCTCATTTACTTGAATTTCTAATCCTTATAATCCTCATACTCTGTGCATTGATGTATAGACATTTGAGTCCATTTTGACTCACCCTGTGTTTACTGTTTACATAACTTGTGTTGTACCTGACTGCCCCTACTTTCTTACCACCTATTTGGTTGCATATGGTATGGCACTCACTATTAAATGCTTGATTTTGCTTGACAGCAAAGTTGATAATCTTACCTGCATAAATACCTAATTTCTGACTGGTTAATTGGGAGAGATGACAATTTATAACTGTGCTGCTTTATTTTACTCTCATTTCCCCCAGAGTCAGTATAACAAAATTTCATAGCCCCAAGCCTGAACCTGGTCTGGTAGCTTATTGATAAACTAAGTCTAATATAGTTGTTATTATTAATGTTCATAGGAACAGATAAGTAGTTTTGTGATGTGGTCACCATATTATGTACCCAGTTATAACATATGAAACTAGATTCAAAATGACATATGAAACTAGAGCTTAGTAAGAATTAATGACAAAGATGATGATTGTTAGGAATGATAGTCACCTAACAGTTGGGTTGGCAATATATAAACCAGAATAGTCATTTAATACTGTTGTATCTTTAAGAGAATGCTGTAATGGTGATTGGCTGAGGTTCCTCCAATGGCCATAAGATGGAGCCACAAACCTGGTTTGTCTTCTTCTTGCATTTCCCTGTTGCCTTTTGCCTGATCGTCATTCTGCTTGGATTGCTGTAAGTCTTGAAACTGTTAGCAAACTCCATTTACTGAACTTTGTTTATGATAATGGACTTCATTTTTTGGATTATCCCTGGACTGATTATATTGAATACTAACTGCTTTAACCGTGTATGATTTGGACTGTTTGTTGGAGTTTGTTTACCCGTTTACTGGAGGTAAAACCTACATTTTACTCTTCACTGTATCTGTATGCTGGTTGTGTGTTATTCAACACCACCTTCACTAAGTTTCCCTGAGTGCACTCATTCTCCTAATGGGGAATACCTCAACACTGCTTATGGGCCCAGACTCAGATAACTGAGAGTTAGTGTGAATATGCAATACCGTATACAGACAGCTGTTTATTGTTTAATTGTGGGTTACTATCCTGGTAAAGATTGCACAAGACCTGTCAACAAGTCTATCACTGCTAACCCGGTTGGATGGAACAAACTATGTTTCCTGGTCTATGAAGTGCAGTCTACTTCTGCGTAAGGAAGGGTTATGGGCTGCAGTTCAGGATCCACCAGATGTGAATGCTTGGGATCCAAATAATGAGGACGATGCCAAAAAGTTACCTGACTTTAAACGGAACAACGAACAAGCTCTTTGTATAATTGGACTAACACTGAGTGACCAGCAGCTAGTCCATATTCATGGAGAAGAGTCTGCTGCTAGGTGTTGGGAGAATTTGAAGAGGATTTATGTTCGTGACAGTGTAGGTGCACACATACATCTTACACGTAAACTGTTTAGAACATGTCTTCTGAAAGATGGAGATATGTTATCGCATTTGAACTTCATGAAAAGAACTTTTCAAGAGCTACATGAAAAGGAACTGATTTTTTCAGAGCTGCATCAGGTTTACATAATTCTTTCCTCATTGGATGAAAGTTATGATGATTATGTATCTTCACTGGGCCAGAAATGAACTGACATTGACTGACATAACCGGATGATTGTTAGAAGAAGCAAGAAGAACTGAGAGAGGAACAACCACAAGAAGAGGATTTGTTTTCAACTGCCTATGCTGTTAGGAATAATTTTTCTTGTGGGGCTAGGGGATATATAGTTAGATTCTGTAAGAAGGGCAAATGACAGAATACTGGTAATCACCAGAAGGCTAAGAAGAATGTTAATTTAGCTGTGTCTAGCAATTCAACTGTAAACCATGATTTGTGGGTAGTTGATAGTGGAGCATCGCAGTGCATTACTAGAAATAGAGAGAGGTTTGTAAAGATGTCCAAGAGTAAGTGTTAGGTATAACATTGATACCAAATATGGTTTGGGTGAATAAATATATAAAACTTAGATATCATGGTTTAAGTGCTTATCACTTTAAGCACAATGCAGCAGGCAATTAGCCGATTAAGGGTGCGGTTAGAAGTTACAATATAAGGAAGCATTAGAAGCTGGAAAGCTTACTGTGTTCTACTGTCTGCTGGCTGTAACTGTGTGCTGCTGCGACTAACTGTGATTACTGACTGTGAGTGCCTGTGACTGAACTGTTATTGTTTGCTACTGTTTGCTGAATATCCAGCGTTTGTTTCTCTGGAGAGTGAAACCGGAGGAGAAGAAGATATCTTTATCGGCTGATAAAGATATTGCAAGGACTCTTAACTTGGACTATACTAGTGAGTCTTACTGGATGGAAATACTGTGAATGACTTAATGGACTGAATGACAATGCTTAAACTCTACCTGGATTAAAAACTATTTAAACTACAAACAGTGTTTGTGTTCAGTGTGTGTATACTCTGGGGCCCTTCCACTCTCGCTTTGACTGCCTGGCTTGACTACTGCTGCAATACTCTGCTAGGGGTTAATCCTCAAACCCTAACATTGGTTATGGGCCCAGCAGCATAGTCTAACTAACCAGGATACAGCAGAGAGAGTTGGTGTGAGTTGCACATTACTGTAAAAACTGTTTTAATTAGTTTAAAATAGTCAAAATATCTGAAGAGTAATGGCACAAGTAAATTTGTCACAACTGTCCATGATATCCAGGCTGGATGGAACAAACTATGTTTCATGGTCAATGAAATGTAGTTTACTTCTACGCAGAGAAGGTTTGTGGGACATTATAGCAAACCCACCAGATGTGAGTAGCTGGGATCCTGCTAATGATGATGATAAAGAAAAGTTACAAAACTTTAAACTGAAGAATGAGCAGGCTTTATGCATCATAGGACTGACTCTCTGTGATCAGCAGCTTGTCCATATTCGTGGAGAAGAAAATGCTGCAAACTGCTGGGAGAACCTCAGGAAGATTTATGTTCGGGACAGTGTAGGAGCACATATAAATCTTACACGTAAGCTTTTTCGAACGCATCTTCAGAGGAATGGAGATATGTTAGTTCATTTAAACTGTATGAAGAGCATTTTTCAAGATTTGCAAGAAAAAGAGCTTATATTTAATGAACTACAACAAGTCTACATAATATTATCTTCATTAGATCAAAGCTATGATGACTATGTGACTTCGTTAGAGGTATTGCCAAAAGAAAGCCTCTCATTAACCGAGATTACAGGCAGGCTACTAGAAGAAGCCAGAAGAAGGCGTGAGCGTGACGAGCTGAGAGAAGATAAGAAAGAAGAGAAATTATCTTCAAAGCTTGAAAGAAACCAGCAAAGCAAATTAAAGCACCTGGAAGAAGAGAATTTATCTTCACAGCATACACAATTAAAAAGTGTTTTAATTGTGGAGGCAGAGGACATTTGGCAAGGTTCTGCAAAAAGAGAAAAAGCCAGAATGTAAAAAAGCCAAAGAAAGCATTTGAACTAGCCACGTTTATCAACTCTGATGTGAAGAATAATTTATGGGTGGTTGACAGTGGCGCATCCCACTGCATCACAAGAGATAAGACAAAATTTAAATTTATAAAAATGTCTACAAGTTCTCAACATATATCACTTGCCAATGGCTGGAACCTGAAAGCGAAAGGTCAAGGTTTTGCACGTTGTCCGTACATAAACCAGGATATAAAAATGTTGTATGTACCGCAACTAAAGTTTAATTTGCTTTCAGTAAGGGTATTAGATAAATTAGGTTATGTAATTACTTTTAAGGATAATAATTGCATAATTGAAAAAGATAACAAAAGGGTAACTGCAGCTTTAAATGGAACATTATATGTCTTAGATAATAGTAAGAAAGGGGAGGCTCAAACTGTATTTAATAATATAAAGCCTCATGATGAATGTATCCATTTATTGCATAGGCGTTTGGGGCATGTAAATTTTAAAATGCTAAAACGTACAGTTGAGTTATCTGAAGGAATAAGGTTAAAACCTTGTGATAAATATTTGCGTTGTAATGTTTGCTGTGAAGATAAGAGCAAGGTATTGCCTGCAAATAGGCTAAATGGTTTCAAAACAAAAGAACCTTTAGAAGTAGTATTTGCAGACATAATAGGTCCAAAGAAACCCAGTATGGGAGGTGCTAGATATATACTGAGCATTATGGACCATTATTCTAGATATGGGTTTTGCTATTTAATGAAAAGCAAAACTGAAACATATCAACATTTTTTCAATTGGATTAGGTTTGCTGAAAGAAAGTCTAAACGGCAACTGATAACCCTGGTGACAGATAATGGTACGGAATTTATTAATAACAAATTCCAGAACAGACTTAAGATAGCTGGAATAGAGCATAAGAAGTCTGCTCCATACAGGCCAGAACATAATGCTTTTATTGAAAGAAGAGGCCAAACACTACAGGCAATGGTTAGAACAATGTTAAATGATTCTGGGTTACCTGATTCTTTGTGGGGGGAGGCTACAATGTGTGCTAATAACATATTGAACAACGTTGTTAATACAACAACAGGTGAAATTCCATTTACCAGGTGGCATGGCAGGAAACCTGATCTAAGTTACCTGCACACATTTGGTGCACCAGCATGGGTGCATATTCCTGCACAACTCAGAAAAAAGGGCAACATAGAGCTAAAAGATTTTTCTTCGTTGGTTATCAGGCAAACCATAGGGCATATAGATTTTGGGAGAAAGGCACATCTAAAGTGTTATGTAGTGCTAGTGCCCAATTTCTAGAACATGAAGGATGGGAGAAATTAGAACAGGATACCAATAAAGATGTAATTATTGAATCCTATAGAAATCCCATTAGTTATCCCTGTAACTTTAAAAATAAAGTAAAGAGACAAATACAGGATGAGATAGTGCCCATAAAGGAAGAAACAGATTCAATAGCTGAACAGGATGAGGAAGATGAACAGGTAGTAGTTCGACAAAGTCCTCCTGTAAGCCCTATAATTCCCAGAAGAACTACACGTGTATCTAGACCGCCTGATAGGTACCAGGCTAACACAGTGTGCCAGATTAATGAAGTTCCTAATTCTGTAGAAGAAATTAAAAAGTATCCTAATAAGGAAAAAGAAAAATGGTATGCAGCAATGAATAAGGAACTGAATTCATTAAGAGATATGAAGGTGTATGAAAATGCCAAATTACCTGTAGGAAAGAAATCCATTGGCTGCAAATGGATATTTAAGGTAAAAACAGATAAGATGGTAATTTAATCCATAAGGCAAGGTTAGTAGCCCAAGGTTTTAGGCAGAATGCTAATGACTACGATGAGGTGTTTGCACCTAGTCTTAAGGCAGCAACCTTGAGAGCAGCTTTAGTGTGGGCAGCTAGTAAAAACTATATAGTTAACCATCTAGATGTGGAAACTGCTTACTTGCACACCCATTAAAACATACTATTTATATGAAAAACCTGTTGGTATTAAAAGTGAAAATAAGGATAATAATGATTGTTGGTTGTTAAAGAAAAGTCTCTATGGTCTTAAACAATCAGGCTATGAATGGAACCAGTATATTGTAAAGGAACTAGACAATATAGGATTTAAAGCTGGTTTAGCCGATCCATGTCTGTTTAAGAGGGAGACAAATGGGAAAGTATCATTATTATTACTATTCACAGATGATATTGCATTGATAACTGAAACTAATGATGAAGCAAATAAAATAATAGCATCATTAGGAAAGAGAATAAAGATCAAGCAATTAGGGAGATAAAGAAGTATCTCGGTTTGAATATAAAGAAAACACGGAAAGGTTTTAAGATATCTCAGGAAGATAAGATAAGCAAATTGCTAAAAGATTACAAGATGGAGCTTTGTAAGCCAGCTAAGACTCCAATGAGTCAGGAGTTTAGCAACACTGATGTACAAAGCCCTGAATTTGATAAGGTGATTTATCAATCTTTAATTGGTAGTTTGAGTTATATTAGTAATTGGTCTAGACCAGATATATCATACTGCGTGAATCAGTTGGCTAGATTCAATTCTGCACCATGTGAAAGACACTGGAATGCAGCTAAGAGGATATTAAGATATCTTAAAAAGACAATGAATTATTCATTGTATTTAGAACCAAAGGGTGATTTAATTCTGTGTGCTTATGCAGATGCTAGCTTTGCATCAGAAAGAGACACTAGAAAGTCGACTTCAGGAACAGCCATAATGCTGGGTAATACATTAATAGGCTGGAAGTCAATAAGACAACAGCATATAAGTTTGTCTACTATGGAGGCAGAATTCTCCTGTTTATCATTGTTATGTACAGAGTTAATAATGTATAAACAAATGTTAATTGATATAGGTATAACTGTAGATTATCCTATAATTATACATGAAGATAATCAGGCAGCAATTCAAATGGCCACAAATATTGGAGTAAAAACAAGGAGCAAGCATACAGATCTAAGATACCTAAACGTGAGACAATCTGTAAGAAGTAAGATGATTCAGCTAGAGTACTGTATGTCGGAGGACAATTTAGCTGATAATTTTACTAAAGCCCAAGGTGCCAGTAAGCACCAGGAGAGTTGTGAAAAATATGGGATAAGATTGTAAGGGTATTATATATTTATTTCACCCAAAAGGGGAGTATGTTAGGTATAACATTGATACCAAATATGGTTTGGGTGAATAAATATATAAAACTTAGATATCATGGTTTAAGTGCTTATCACTTTAAGCACAATGCAGCAGGCAATTAGCCGATTAAGGGTGCGGTTAGAAGTTACAATATAAGGAAGCATTAGAAGCTGGAAAGCTTACTGTGTTCTACTGTCTGCTGGCTGTAACTGTGTGCTGCTGCGACTAACTGTGATTACTGACTGTGAGTGCCTGTGACTGAACTGTTATTGTTTGCTACTGTTTGCTGAATATCCAGCGTTTGTTTCTCTGGAGAGTGAAACCGGAGGAGAAGAAGATATCTTTATCGGCTGATAAAGATATTGCAAGGACTCTTAACTTGGACTATACTAGTGAGTCTTACTGGATGGAAATACTGTGAATGACTTAATGGACTGAATGACAATGCTTAAACTCTACCTGGATTAAAAACTATTTAAACTACAAACAGTGTTTGTGTTCAGTGTGTGTATACTCTGGGGCCCTTCCACTCTCGTTTTGGCTTCCTGGCTTGACTACTGCTGCAATACTCTGCTAGGGGTTAATCCTCAAACCCTAACAGTAAGCAACATGTATCATTGGCAAATGGATGGAAGATGAAAGCATCTGGTGAAGGTACTGCATATTGTTCATGTGTAAATGAGCATTTATCTATGTTATATGTACCTAAACTGAAATTTAATTTGTTATCAGTAAGGGCTTTAGTTAATATTGGTTATGTAGTAACCTTTAGAGGAGATAACTGTATAATAGAGAAAGAGGCTAAAAGTGTTATTGCTACTTTAGAGAATGATTTATATGTGATACATGATGACCAGTTGCAAATGGATAACTCGGTTTATAACAATGTTAAGCCACATGATGAATGTGTACATTTACTGCATAGACGTTGGGGCACATTAATTTCAAAATGCTGAAAAACCTGTTAAATTGTCAGAGGGAGTAAAATTAAAACCCTGTAGCAAGTACTTAACTGTAATGCCAGTAATCAGGAGAAAAGCAAAGTTACTCCAGCAAACAGACTGAATGGGTTTAAGACCAAAGAACCTTTAGAGGTTGTTTTTGCTGACATATTTGGTCCTAAGAAACCCAGTTTGGGAGGTGCCTGCTATGTTTTGAGTATAATGGACCATTACTCACGGTAGGGTTTCTGCTATCTAATGAAAAACAAAACAGAAACATTCCAACATTTATTTAACTGGCTAAGATTTGCTGAGAGAAAAATGAGATGTAGGGTAATTACTTTAGTTACAGATAACGAAAAATACCTACGAAAAATAATTTCCTAGCTCTATGTTTCCCTTTAAGTCTTACTTGTGCAGGAATATGCACCCATGCTGGAGCTCCATATGTGTGTAGATATCTTAAATTTGGTTTTCTGCCATGCCAATGAGTGAATAGCAATTCACCAGTTGTTGTGTTCACCACATTATTTAAAACATCGTTGCTACACATTATGACTTCACCCTAGAGTGTTTCAGGAAAATCTGAATCGGATAACATAGTGCGAGCCATGGCTTGTAACATTTGCCCCTTTCGTTCTATAAACGAGTTGTGGCCTGTAAGGTGAAGAACACTTATGCTGGATACTTATGCTGGATACTTATGCTGAGTTTATTAACAATAGATGCCAAACAATGTTAAAATTGGGTGGTATCCAGCATAAGTGTTCTTCACCTTACAGGCCACAACTCGTTTATAGAACGAAAGGGGCAAATGTTACAAGCCATGGCTCGCACTATGTTATCCGATTCAGATTTTCCTGAAACACTCTAGGGTGAAGTCATAATGTGTAGCAACGATGTTTTAAATAATGTGGTGAACACAACAACTGGTGAATTGCTATTCACTCATTGGCATGGCAGAAAACCAAATTTAAGATATCTACACACATATGGAGCTCCAGCATGGGTGCATATTCCTGCACAAGTAAGACTTAAAGGGAAACATAGAGCTAGGAAATTATTTTTCGTAGGTTACAAGGCCAACCATAGATCGTTTAGATTTTGGGATCCAGGCACAACTAATATTTATTGTAGTGCTAGTGCTAAATTTCTTCAGCACATTGGGTGGCATAAACTGGAACAGGAATCCAACAATGGTGTTGTTATCGACACCCAAGTAGTCCCTAATGATGAAATAGTTAAACCATCAATAGCCATTAAAGAGGAAGAACAGGCTCAGGAGGAGGTAGAAGAACAGGAGCAAGTAGAACAGGAGAGTCCACCAGTAAGCCCTGAGTTACCTAGATGTTCAACCCATGTAACACGACCACCAGATAGATATCAGACTAGTATAGTATGCCAAGTAAATATAGTTCCTACTTACTATAATGAGCTGAAACTATCCTGCTAAAGATCAGGCTGCTTGGCAGGAAGCAATGGATAAGGAACTGAAATCCTTACAAAGGTTGGAGGTATATGAAAATGTCAGGTTACCACCGGGTGAGCATGCCAAAGGGTGTAAGTAGATTTATAAAATTAAGACAGGTGCAGATGGGACTGTTACCCATAAAGCCAGGTTAGTAGCACAAGGGTTCGATCAGTCAGCCAATGACTACGATGAGGTGTTTGCACCTTGTCTGAAGGCAACAAAATTACAAGCAACATTAGTGTGGGCAGCTAAGAAAAAATACACAATAAACCATTTCGATGTGGAGACAACAAATCTGCATGCACCATTGCAACATACTATATATTTAAAGAAGCCTTTGGGGATAAAAACTGATAACAAAACTGATTGCTGGAGATTAAAAAAGAGTCTTTATGGCTTGAAGCAATCAGGATATGAATGGAACCAGTACATAGTGAAGGAATTAACAAAGATAGATTTTGTAGCTGGCATAGCTGATCCATGTTTATTCAAAAAGGAAAGTGGTGGTGTAATTTCATTGTTGCTGATGACATAGCATTAATCACAAAAACTGAGCAAGAAGCTACTGGGATTATTTCACTGTTAGAGAAAAAATTTAAAATAAAAAATTTAGGTGAGATTAAACAGTATCTTGGTTTGAAAATAGATAAAACTAAGGGAGGCTACAAAATCTCACAGGCAGATAAAATTTACCCATTACTGAAGAACTTTAAAATGGAACTTTGTAAACAGGCTAAAACACCAATGAGTCAGGAGTTTAGTCACAGTGATGTGCAAAGTCCTGTTTTTGATAAAGACTTTTATCAATCATTGATTGGTAGCTTATCCCATCTTAGTAATTGGTCTAGGCCAGACATAGCATATAGTGTCAACCAATTAGCCAGGTTTAATGCTGAGCCTACTGAAAGGCACTGGCAAGCTGCTAAGGGTGTGTTGAGATATCTTAAACAACGATTCATTATGCATTATATTTGGGGCCTAAGGATGAACTAAGTTTAACTGCATATGCTGATGCAAGTTTCGCTACAGACATACCTACACATAAATCAACGTCACGTATTGTAGTGTTATTAGGAAAGGTGTTAATTGGATGGTGGTCTATTAGACAAAAACATCTAAACTTATCAACAATGGAGGCTGAATTCTCATGTTTGTCTCTATTACGTATGTTAGTATGTTATAAATAATTAATGATAGATATGGGAATTAATGTAAGGGAACCTATTGTTGTATATGAAGACAACCAATCAGCAATTCAGATGGCTTCCAATCTCGCCATAAAGACAAGATCAAAACACCAATCTACGATATCTAAATGTGAGACAATGTGTTCAAAGTAAAATGATTACATTGGAGTACTGCATGTCAGAGAATAACATTGCAGATCATTTTATGAAATCCCAAGGCACTGTAAAACATAAGGCTTGCTGTGAGGAATATGGACTTAAACTGTAAGGTTTTATATATTGTCCTACCCAAAGGGGAGAATGTTAGGAATGATAGTCACCTAACAGTTGGGATGGCAATATATAAACCAGGATAGTCATTTAATACTGTTGTATCTTTAAGAGAATGCTGTAATTGTGATTGGCTGAAGTTCCTCCAACGGCCATAATATGGAGCCACAAACCTGGTTTGTTCTCTTCTTGCATTTCCCTGTTGCCTTTTGCCTGATCATCGTTTTGCTTGGATTGCTGTGAGTCTTGCAACTGTTAGCAAACTCCATTTATTGAACTTTGTTTATGATAATAGACTTCATTTTTGGATTATTCCTGGACTGATTGTATTGAATACTAACTGCTTTAACCGTGTATGATTTGGACTGTTTATTGGAGTTTGTTTACCCATTTACTGGAAGTAAAACCTACATTTTACTCTTCACTGTATCTGTATGCTGGTTGTGTGTTATTCAACACCATTCTCACTAAGTTTCCCTGAGTGCACTCATTCTCTTAATGGAGAATACCTCAACAAAGATGATGGTATCCATTCAATCATGTCCAACTTTTGGTGATTCTTTGGGCCAGGTCTCTCCACATCTTCCAATCTTGCATAACTTCTTTGAGAATTTCTATGCTCTGGCAGGTGTCACTTTTGATGGTGTCCACCCTTTTACCAATAACTGTTCCAAGCCTAGTAGATATCCTTCAGTGAATTCCCCTGATGACATAGACAAAGTAAGAGAGACACAGTTTTGTGATTTTTCCTTTTAGTGATTTGTCTGGTGTTATGTGCTCCAGTACTTGCTTGTTAGTCACTATTACTGTCCAAAGAATATGCAAAAGCTTTCTATAGCATCACAGATCAAACAAATTTATTTTCTTCCTTCTTGTTTTTTTAAGATCCAACTTTCACAATGGGAAAACAATAGAGAAGTCTAAACTATATTTGATTGCCAGGCTGATGTCCTTGCTTTTTTATATTCAGTTCATTTTATTTTATTTATTTGTCAAGCAAGTATTAGATAACAGGTACAAGTATAGGCATGGTTATGAATACATGAAATGGATATGAATAAAAAAGAAACAAGAAACAATAGGACAGGGATGGTAGGCACGTTGGTGCACTTATGCATGCCCACTACAGACCTCTTGGGAAAGGGGTGAGGTCAATAGTAGACAGTCTAAGTTTAAAGTTTTTGGGGTTTGGGGAAGAAATCACAGAGTCAGTAGAGTATTCCAGACATTGAACACTCTGTTGCTGAAGTCGTATTTCCTGCAATCAAGTTTGGTGCACTTTACCTTGAGTTTCTTTCTATTGTGTGCTCTTATATTGTTGTGGTTGAAGCTGAAGTATTCATTGACAGGTAGGACATTGCAGTAGATAATTTTATGTACTATACTTAGATCAGACCAAAGGTGGCATAGTTTTAGGTTGTCTAGGTCTAAAATTTCAAGTCTGGTGGCATAAGATATTCTGCCATGAGTAGAGGAGTGGAATATTGTGAAATATTTCTGGACTTTCTCAATTGTATTAATATCAGATACAGGTTCCAGATTGATGAGCTGCATTCAAGTATTGGTCTAACAAATGTTTTGTATGCTCTAGTTAGTAGTGTGATATTACCGGAGAAAAAGCTACACAGGATTAGGTTAACAACTCTTAATGCCTTTTTTTCTATGTAGTTATAGTGGGCTCTAGCACTTAGATCATTAGAGATGAGTATTCCAAGGTCCTTGACATAGTTGGGGTCATCAACAAGGTCTTGATTATTCAGTTTGTATTTTATTTTCTGATTTTTTTTGCCGATAAGTGAGACAGAGCATTTGTTTGTTGAGATTTGAAGTTGCCATTTGTTTGACTATTCTGACACATAGTTGAGGTCATTTTGAAGGGTAGCAGTATTATCAGGGGTGTTGAATAGCTTTACATCATCAGCAAACAGAACACAGTTGCTTTTAATATGATCACAGAGGTAATTTATGTAAAGTATAAAGAGAGTTGGTCCTAGAACGCTGCCTTGGGGGACACCACTGTTGACAGGAACAGGATTTTGTGGCAAGATCAAAGGGGGAGGTTTAAGCCTTTATGTGAACAAAAGTTGGTGTATCAATACAAAGATTGTAGATAGACACTGCTCCATGGATCTGGAGTACATGACACTTAAATGTAGACCCATATATCTTCCATGGGAATTCAGCATGGTTTTGATTACTGCAGTATATCCCACCTGATGCCAATACTACCATAGCTTTGGGATTATTGTATAACATTGCTAGTAATCAGCAGAATAAGTATTCTGATGCTGTGCATATCATAGCGGGGGACTTTAATCAAGCTGATTTAAAAGAAGTGCTCCCTAAATTCTATCAGCATGTTAAGTGTGCTACTAGAGGAGCAAACATATTGGACAAAGTATATACCGACATCAAACATAGCTATAAGCTTATACAATTACCACATTTGGTACAATCAGACCACATGTCACTGCTTTTAGCACCAGCTTACATCCCTCTTAGGAGACGGGCTCTGCCTATAATAAAGACAGTGAAATCTTGGCCAGAAGATACTTCCCAACAACTTCAGGATTGTTTTGAGAACACAAATTGGGACATCTTTTACCACCCTGACCTAGAGGTGCACACTGCAACTGTTCTGTGCTATATCAAACACTGCACAGATACTATCACAGTGGATAAACGTATTAGGATCTATCCCAATCAGAAACTCTGGATGACCAAGGAAGTCCAGCACCTCTTGCATAACAGGACCAAGGCCTTTAGGTCCGGTGATGGGGCAAGATACAGTGTTGTCAGAGCTAATTTGAAGAAAGGTATTCGGAAGGCCAAGACTGATTATAAGAGGAAGATTGAGGATAATTTTTATAGTGATAACATGAGGCAGGTGTGGTGAGGGATTCAACAAATTACAAACCATCAACTGACCAATATCATCCCTGCTGAGGGGGATGCTTCATTGGCAGAGGAACTGAATCATTTATTTGCTCGCTTTGAAGTGGAGACATCAGATACAGATAAAACACAACTACCAGCCAATTGTAGCCCCCACCTCATTCTGGAGGAACAGGAGGTGAGGAGCATTCTGAGGCCTGTGGACCCTAGAAAGCCTGTCAGTCCTGATGGTATCTCTGGCCGAGTGCTTAAAGACTGTGCTGATCAATTGGCTGGGGTCTTAACCAGGATCTTCAATCGGTCTTTATCCCAGTCCACTATTTCATCTTTTTTGAAGACTTCCACCATTGTTCCGCTGCCAAAGAACTTCCCTATCAAGAACTTCAATGATTACAGACCAGTGGCACTCACTCCTATCATCATGAAGTGCTTTTAGAAATTGGTCTTCCAGCACATCATTTCTAGTCTTCCGCATACATTTGATAAACAACAGTTTGCATACAGAAAAAAATAGATCTACAAACAATGCTATAGCCATCACTCTTCACACTGCTCTGACTCATCTAGAACAGCAGGAGGGCTATGTTAGGATGCTTTTTGTGGATTTTAGTTCTGCATTTAACACAATTCTTCCACATAGACTAGTGTCTAAACTTCTGGACCTTGGACTTTCTAATTTAATTTTTGGATTATGGATTTCCTGTCTGCCCGCTCACAGAGGGTCAGATTAGGTAATCATACCTCTTCAGCCCTTATTCTTAACACTGGTATACCACAGGGTTGCGTGTTGAGTCCCTTCCTCTATACTCTTTATGTGCATGACTGCATTCCCACTCACAAATTTATTGCTAAATTTGCAGATGATACAACAGTGGTGGGACTTATCTCCGGGGGGATGAGTCTGCCTACTGAGATGAGGTGGACCGGTTGCTTTCATGGTGTGGAGACAACAACTTGGTCCTCAACACCATTAAGACCAAGGAGTTTATAGTGGATTATAGAAGGAACAGATCAGACATCCAGCCCTTGCTTATCAATGGAGACCGAGTGGACCAAGTGGCCAGTTTTAAGTTTCTGGGTGTTACCCTAAAAGAGGACCTGACCTGGGGTGCCCACATTGCAGCCCTGGTCAAAAGGCCCCAGCAGAGATTATACTACCCGAGGCTTCTCAGAAAACAACAACTGAATGAGAAACTGCTGGTGACCTTCTACCGCTGCACCATAGAGAGCATTTTAATATACTGCACCTCTGTACGGTTTGCCAATTGAACAGTGGCAGATAGGAAAGCACTCCAGAGGGTTGATGTCATTGCCCAGAAGATCATTGGTTGCCCTTTCCCCTCTTTGGAACAGCTTTATAGCTCCTGCTGCATTAAGAAAGTTCAAAACATTCTTAAAGATCCATCTCATCCTGGGAACCTTTTTTTTTTGAACTATTACCATCTGAGAGATGGTACAAAATAATAAAAACAAGGACAAATAGGCTGAAAAACAGCTTCTATCCCAGGGCAGTAGCTCTTTTGAATTCTGCTGTGTAGTGCAGTGTTGGTGTGGTGTCAGGGGTTTCTGGTTCAATGTGTGAAGGGTGAAGGATGTGTGTTTGTTTTTATTTTCATGGTCATGGTCATGATGTGCACTGAAGATGGTGTTTGATTTCATTGTACGAGGTGCAATGACAATAAAGTAAACTAAACTAAACTAAATTTGATAGGGTGTTCCCTATTTTGACCATTTGTTGCCTGTTAGACAGGAATGCATCTATCCAGTTATGCAGGTGTCTGGAGATGCCATAAGATTTTAATTTTAGGAGTAGTTTGTCATGTACCACTGAATCAAAGGTTTTACAGAAGTCTATGTAAATAGATCCAGTGATCCAGTGCAATCCAACATTTTATTTTTGTGCTGCATTCTTCACTTTGAGCTACTGTATCTGCAATCCTAGGAAAATATATTTTTTTCCACACATTTTATCTCTTCACTATCAATTTCTATGTTGATGTTTCCCTTCCTTGCAGTGGTCATGTGTCCTTTTAATGTTCAGAAAGAGACCAAAATTCTCACTTTCTTATTTAATTTTCTTAATCAAATGTTTTCTATCTTCTTTGGTTTCTGAGAGAAGAGTTGAATCATCAGCATATTGAAAATAGGAACTGAAATAATTTGAAACAGTCAAAATGTTCTTTTACCTTTATTTTGTCTAACTCACTTAATTGATTACATTCACCATAATTTTCTTCCAACATGATGATTAAAACCCAGAGGTATCCACCCTCCCGGGAAAAAAGAACAATTTTTCTCCAAGAGTAGGCTGTTAAGCAAAGCACGTGTGTCCTTTGTTTTATTTATTTATTTATTTATTCCATTTGAACTTTCTCCCTAGAGTCAACATTGCAAGTTTACCAATAATGCTGCAACCATGACATAGGTGTAAGAGGAGATGACAGGCAAATATAGGAGATATGTATTGTGGAGCTCTGTAACCACCAGCTAACAGAATACATCAACAAAAGAAGGTCTTTTTTCTTTAGAAGGAGTGGACCATCCAAAAGAGAAGAAAAGAACTATAAAAGCACAGCAAGACTCTACTTGCTGGCCATTGGTAGAAAAAGGGGAAGAAACATCTGAGACAGAAGATTTGAAGCAGAACAGTCTTAAAAAGATGGAAACATTGAGGCATATTAGTAATAATATAGAACATAGATTATAGATAGTCATAATATGGTAGAATAACAATTAATAAAATGTCATAAATTTCTATTTATTATATATTGTATAAAATTATTTATTATATATTATAATACAATATATTACTATATACTATTATAAAATTATAGAGTCTAATATAAACTGTGTCATAGCATATTGTAGTATTAATTGCCATAGTAATAGCATATAGAGGTATCATTAGAACAGGACATATGAAGCATTCACACATCTCTTTTATATGTTTATTTTTTACAAAATAGAAACATTCTTCAATCCTTATAGGGAAATTGTTCCAGGGCAGTGTTTTTGTGTCTCCCTTAATCTTGGGTCAATCTAGTTGGATACAATTTTTAAAAAATTATCCATGATGGGAGAAAACAGTAAGAAATAACAAGTTAAAGGTAGATCTCCAAAGATAATCTTGCAATAATACAGTAAACCCGATAAGGACAATAAAACTCTGTATCTCTATGAGTATGGTTCTTTTGTACTGGAGTTTTCAAAACAAGGTGTTCAATTTTTAAAGAAATGTAACTATCATTGGTAGTTTAAATGTTTGTATTTCTGGACTATTGATAATTGGGCCATTCAGTTAATCAGAGAAAGTGAAGACAGGAGAGATAGAGACAGATTGTCAATTATTTGGTTAATGAATTGACCATTTATTTTCTAGCTTATGTTATCTAACTGAACCTAGAGCAAAATCAATCAATATATGTTTGGTCTTTTACAAATTAAAACTAATGCGATGAGCAATACCTTATTATTTGTTATAGTGGGAAGAGATTTTCAAACCCTCCAACATTTTATTTGAATCTGTCCTTCTACTTTAATATCATTACAATTCTCTTCTTCCTCTTCCTTCTCCTCTTCCTCTTCCTCAGCATATCAGCACATTTAAATAATGAAAAAGTAGGGATAACTTTCATAGAAACTCACATTTAAAGATTATGCTGTCTTATAAAGAAAGTAATTGGTGACATATTATGTAATTATTCTAGGAAGCAATAAGCGGAGAAGATAAATCCTTACAGTAACTAAATGACCTAAGATAAAAAATATTAATCAGCACAACATTTCACACTTAGCCATCAGTGCTTACATGTAAGTATGAAAATTTAGTTTCCTTTTCTGTATCTGTAAATTGAGCTTTACTATGCCTTTTATTTTTTACAAAAAAGTTAACATCAAACAATAAAATAGAATAGTGGGAAATCCCCTTCAAATGATTGCTTTCAGAATCAAACATAGCAGCCATTGCTGTGAAGTGAAAACTTACTGATAGCACAATTTTGTATTTACATACACTGATATATTTTACTACCTACTGATTCAGTTTTTCACTTGCCTACCTATTTTAGGTTAAATATATTGTGTAAGATGGTTTGATGATTCATTAATTGGTGAACTAGCCATATGTTAAAAGAATTGCTCTCAAATACATTTGTAAAACATGTAACAAATGTATTGCAATTCATATGTGTAGTCTGCATAATTTATCCGGGAATAAAAGTCTCTTGCTCTTTTTTAAATCTTTGGTCCCTTTAAATGAGGAGTGTCTGTTGTACTAGGAAGTGGGAACTCTACAATGGCAAATAACAAGTTTCAAAAAAGAAAAAAAAGAAGATTAAAATGCCTACAAAATCCAATGAGAAACTTAAGCGACTCAATAGCATGACCTAAACATTCTAATTGACAGACTTGAAATACATTCCAGAGTGGAACCCAAAACAATTTATTCTTGTGTAAATTAGCAGGTGCAAAACTGTGCCCACCATCAGGTGTTATTTAAGTTCAATATCCAGTATCTTTAACTTCAATTATATATGTAATATAAATTCATCTCAGGAATCATTAATTTCTCATCCATGATGAGAATATGCATATTTACCTATAAATATATAATATAACAATGCTGCAACTTTAACAGTTCCCTTTTCTTTAATTTTATTTTAATAATTTAACAATCTTTGAAAGATAAGCAAAAAACAGTCTCTGAGGGAAAAAGCATTTCAAAAAATGAAAATAGATAAAGTGTAATGGAAAGCTATGGAAAGATTGCACTATATGCATTTTTGCCACATCCTGGCTGATAATTGCTACTCTTTCTAGCAAATATTTTACTCTTTCTCTGGTAAAAAGGAAAAAAACTTTTCCCCAACTATTAGAAAAGGATGGTTAAAAAAGATGATTATTCCTCCTAAGCCTACTCCCAAATGTACATGTTTATAATTAATTAATGATAATTTTTAATTTTCTTTTATAGAAAGAAATCAGTTCAGGAGATAGACAACAAAGTTTGTTTAGAGAATTGCCTGTATATTATCTGCTTATAAAGGGGACTACCTCATGGGACAAAGAAAAAGCTTGTAGAAGAATTTATCAATTTTTTTCAGAGAATCACACTTCAAATAATGTTAAATGCATGGAAAAGATCAATTATAGTAAGTAATCAAACAAGTGTTACAGAATTTATTCTCATGGGATTTTTCCAGTTACCCTGAACTTCTTTTTGTCATTTTCTTTCTTGTTTAAACAATATCTCTGACTGGAAAATGTCCTCATCATACTTGTCACAACAGTAGACCCTGCACTTAAGAGTCCCATGTACTTCTTCCTCTGAAATCTTTTTCCTTAGATATTTGTTTCAATTCAGTAATAGTACAAAAAATGCTAGCTGATCTTATTTTGCAGAAGACCATTTCCTATATAGGTTGCTTCACACAGTTGTACTTCTTTTATTTTCCTTTGGTACAGCCTTCTTGTTGCAATGGCATATCGCTGTGTTGCCATTTGTAATCCATTACGGTATCCAGAAATTATGAACAGAAAAGTATGTTTTCAATTAGCTGTGGCCTCATGGTTTTTAGGCTTCCCTAACTCTACTGTCTCTTCCATAACTGTTTTTAGTGTGCCATACTGTGGGCCTAATACAGTTAATCATTTCTTTTGTGATAGTCCCCCACTGTTGGAGTTGGCTTGTGCTGATACATACATCGTTCAAATTGAAACTTTCACAGCTACTGTGATATTCATAGTGTTTCTTTTCCTCATTATATTATTCATATATGCCTGCATTATTATTACCATCTTGAGAATTCCCTCAGCAGAGGGGAGGCAGAAAGCCTTTTCAACATGTTCATCTCATCTTCTGCTGGTAACCTTATTTTATGGCACAGCTATATCTACCTACTTCAACCCTAAGTCAAAGTACTCTCCAGACACAAAACAGTTTATTTCCCTCTCCTATACAGTCATCACACCCATGTTATACCCTATTATCTAATAGTTTAAGAAACAAGGAGATCAAAGTTGCAATGAAGAGGGCATTACATCAGAAAATGTCTAGAACAAAATAAAATTTGTTGATCCATTGAAAAGTAAGGATATATGAAAGGTTTATTGTGCCTAATTTTTTCTTTATTTTGTCATTTTTTGTGAAAATGAAGAGTAACATGTACATTTAATCATTTTTCGGGTATGCTCCTGTTTTGGACTTTCCCAAAGATGGTCTGCTGACCATGACTGTCCGTGGTTTTGGTCCGTGCTTCTTCATTGGAGAGCCCCGATTGGCTAGATCTGGGGCAGAAGCCTCCTCATAGAGGCAGCGGAGGAAGGGGAGACCAACAGCCAGGTAGAGGGGAGTTGCAAATCCCCACCCTGGCTTGGCAAATGATCCCTCCCAAAGACATCTGAAGCAGTGGTCTAAAATGGCCACTTAGAAGGGAAAGAGTAAGCTGGAATAAGATTGTGCAGGAGAGAGAAAAAAGTGGACAGCAGGAGAAATGGGACGTTATAATTAAATGGAAGGTATCCCAGGATTAATCTTTAAGAATTTTTAAGAAAAGATTTAAAGCAGCGAAGAGGAAGGAGGAAAAAAAAGTGTGAATTGTTTCTGACAGTTGTGGGACTTTGAACTAAGAAAGGTAGAAGCTGGAAGAAGAAACCATTTAATTAATTTGGATAAATATATTTTGATTTTACATAGGCACTAATAAAGCTGAATTTGAGACTGTTAAAGGAAAAACTTAATACTAATTGGATTTGATGTTTTTCTTGGAAGATTGTGGTTTAAAAAGCCCTGAATAGCTGAATTTAAAAAAAGGGGTGAAGATTTGTTATAATAAAGAGTGCCATCTAGTAGTTAAATCTAATTTGGGTTTTTTCTAAAAGACTCTGTTTCTTAAAAACTGTAAAGAATAAAACAAGAACTTTGAAAAATTGAATCATTGAAACAAAGAAAGAAGCATGAAGATTCTGCCCTGGGATTAATTGTTAATTTTGACATGGATTTGGTATTGGATTAGTTGTGAACCAAAATTTTGAGAGGAATAAAACAAAAGCTGACTGTTGAAAACTAATCTCATAGACACTATTTGGATTAAATTATTAGACAGAAATGTGTAAAATGGTGATATATCTTCTGGAATTAAAAATGGAACTTAGAAACATGAAAGAAACATTACAAGAGCAAGGTGAATCATTGGGTTTTGCCTTAAAATTTATGGAAAACATGATTTCAGAATATGAACAACAAAGAAAAAAGACAGAAGAGGAGGTGGAGCTGACTACAGAAGAGGCCATTTTTAACTATCATCGGGAACAAAGAATTCCGTAAAGAAGGAGGAAAAGAGTGGGAAATAAAAATATGAGATATAAGAAGTTAAATAAAGAGGGGAATATCCGAAAAATTAAAAAAGGTAAAAAGAAACAGCAGAAATTTGAAGGGTGGAAAGAAGCTATAAATAGGGAGGGGGATAAAAACTGGAGTGGAAGAAGAAAGGGGATAATAAAAGGGAAAAGAAGGGATAAGAAACAGAATCTGAAAACGAAGAAATATGGGAATTGTAAAAAAAATGAAAAGAAACTACTTAGTTAGAAGACACGGAGACAATGTCTGATTAATATTCAAAAAGGGGATTCTGCAAGGTGATGGGGTAGCATAAACATACTTAAAAGTTATGAATATTGTAGGAAATAGGGAGAGATAGATTATTAAGATAGAAAACAGAACTGATACTTTTTGATATTGGAATGTAAGCTCTTTTCTTATATGTATAGAGATAAATTGGAATAATTAATGGAATATGTTTACTAAATATATTGAAATAATTGAAGTGAAATATGAGGAGGGTTGTAATGGAGTAGACATTTTCAAGTATTGGAATGCAGGCTCCTTTGTTTAAATGTATAAAGATGAATGGAATAATTAATGGAATATGTATATTAAATATATTGAAATAACTGAAATGATATGGGGGAGAATTGAAATGGAATTAACATCAGGGTTCAGGATTAAATGAGGAGATAAATATGTTCTCTTTTTTGAAATTGTAAATAAGTCTTATGAAATTAAGAAGGGGAAAAACCATGCAGAATCTGATTTATATATGCTATGTAGTTTTAATGAGATTATTAATTTCAATTTTTCAGGTAATGAAAAGTTAAATGATTAATGAGATTTAACAGGAAAGATAATTAATGAATATGTAATACTTAGAGGTGACACACTTAAATTGGTAATTTAGGGGAGAAACTATTTCTTAAAAAATCTTTTCCATGGCTCAATTTAAAGTTTGTGTCCCTATGGTGCTTTGGAATATTATTGCCCTGGAAATAAGATTTGCCCCTTCGTTGATATTTTCCAAAGCTTTGATATTTTTCCAAAGCTGAGGTCCTGGGGATCCTGGGTTGATAGGGAACAAATAAGTGGTTGGTATTGATTATGATATTGCTGCCATTGGTGCTGAGTGCATGGTTCATGGGTTCTTGAATTGTAAAATATTCATGTTATAAGCCACCTAAAGTCACTGTGTATAAATTGGACAGACATATAAATGTGTTAAACAAACAAACAAACAGTATAAAGCTATATGTTGAAGATACTGTTCATTTTTTGTCAGTGATTGTATTTTAAGACAACAATATGCATACTTGAAAACAACTGCTCTTTAAGCAAACAAGTAAGAGTGACAAACCAAAGTGACAGCAACTACTTAAATAGTGTCTCATATTTTCAGTCTATTTATAAGAAACACTCAAGGAAGAAGTAGAAAAAGACTGAATACCTCAGATAAAATCAATAATCCAGTTAAAACACTGAGAAAATTTTAAAAATTCTAGTTGAAAAAAATATATCTCTTCAAAAGTTGTGCTCCCTGAAATACCCCTTCAAATTGAACAAAAATATAATTTCAGAATGACCATATCACATAGGAAACTTGAGAAATTGTAAATTAATTTAATATCTGCAATGGAATTAATCGCATAACATTTCACATTGCATAAGTTCAACAGGGCCAAAAGAGTTTGCTGCTGATTTTCATTTCTACTCAATGTGTAATGTACCTCATTGCAGTGTTCACATATAGTAAGCCAGCACTGATGGATTCCAGTAGCCCTAATATTGGTTTTCTATTATGGCAATGTCCTGGTGAAACTTTTCCACGTGTTCATCACTGATTGTTCCAACATGTTGAGCAAAGAAGTCAAATGCGAACGCAGACAATGAATCTTCAGTGACATGTTGCGCTTCATGTCTTGTATGCTATAAGAAGTTTGTCAACCAATTGAATATCCTTTGGTATTCTGTATAATAATCTTGAATGATTTTCAAGTGATTTTCTTTGGCCCCATCATAGATTTTCAAACCTCTTGTCATTGATGACATATCTAATTTATGGACTAGCATAAATGCCTTCATTAATCTTGGTATCAGTTATTCTTGGAAACATCAAATAACAAAGCCCTCCACCTTCCTTATTCATTGCTTTCATAATTTTTTCATCAATCCAATCTTTATATGGATGCAACCATATCTTTGTTGGGTCAACAAATGTTTCATGTGCCACATTTTTCTGCCCTGGAACAATTTTGGGGGGAGTGGCCATTTCTTTGTAATATAATGCAACTCTCCAGCCTGTCTGTCACATTTGTACATGCAACAATGCTACTTGGTATATCTGAGCTGTATACTATGCAACAGAGCCTCTATTTTTAGATTTTACAGGTCTTTCAGTTGTACTTGGTAAACTGGATATTTTTGTATGTGTCTTTCATGTGTGCTAATATTTTTTAATAATTTGTAAATGTCATTAACAAATTGCAAGTTTGTGCAAGTTGAAAGAAAAGTTTCCAACTCCATCTCCTTAAGTATGGATTTTCACAGGGCTGTGTCTTGAGTCTGCTATTGTTCACCTTGATGACTCATGACCGCTGTGCCAAATCTGATATGAATCATATTGTGAAATATAAATGACACAGCAGTGTTGAGTCTTATTCAGGATGTCAATGAAGATGCTTTTATGGAAGATATGAAGGCTTTGGTGGACTGGTGCAATATAAATACCAGTACCGGTTCTAAATGTTAATTTAAAAAAAGGAGATCATTGTAGATTTTAGAAAGAGCTGGCATAGTCATATTCCACTCAGTATCTAGGGTGCAGCTGTGGAGGTAGTCAACAATACTAAGTATCTGGGGGTGAAGATAACTAAAATCTGAACTGGTGTGTCCACACATCATCCTTAGTGAAGCATGCAAACCAGCATCTGCATTTCCTGCATCAGATAAGAAGAGGACATCTTGCTCCTTCCGTCTGGCTATTTTTTAGAGAGGCATGCTTGAGAGCATTTTAAAAAACTGCATCACTGTTTGGTCTGGTGGCAGCAGTTCCTCGGATAGAAAGCCCATATAGAGAGTGATAAGGACAGCTGAGAAGATTATAGGAAGCTCACTTCTCGAAATCCACAAAATGAAGACTACTACAACCAACTCAGTCATTAACAAACTAAATAAACTATTCACAACGCATGGGTTACCAGACGTTTTAGTTTCTGATAACGGTCCCCAGTTCACTGCCCTGGCATTTGAACAGTACCTAGCGGACCGGGGCATCCGCCATGCGCTAACTTCACCAGCGCACCCTGCGGCCAACGGAAGGGCTGAGCGGAGGGTCCAATTCGTCAAAAAGACTCTACACAAGATGAAGCAGGGGGACAGTGACGACAAGCTAGATACTTCTACTCCAACATATCACCCCACACAGCGTCACGAATAAGACTCCAGCCGAACTTTTGATGGAATGGAGACTTCGCTCCCACCTCGACCGCTTACACCCTTCCTACTCGCCAGAGAAAACTTTCAGATCTAGCGGAAAGTGCCGCGAGTTCAAGGTAGGCAACTTGGTGTTTGCTAAAAACTTTTCGGGCGAACCGTTGTGGGTCCCAGCAACCATAACCCAACTCACCAGCCCCAGATCCTACCGCCTACTAACCACGGACGGCAAAGTATGGAAATGTCATATAGATCAGCTTCGATCCAGATTGCAACCCATTTCCCGCGACACCCCTGATTCTCAAACTGGGGGGGAGGGGATATCGAGGGAGCCGAAAATGAAATAGCTGATGACATAATCAGGGAAAAACAACTGCCAAACGCGCCGACTGAAGAAGAATCAGGAAGGGGGTTTGCCTCGCCGCAGAGGAATACCACGATGGAAGCAAGCCCACGGAACCCGGAAACAATCCCAAGAAACCCGGATGACAACAATGGCGAAAACAGCAATAACCGCACCGAGTCTTGCCTCGGAGAAACGGAACCGTTCGTGCCAGACAACGAAGAATGCGTTCCACCGGAACCGGACTGCAGACAGAAACCGGTGGAACAGCGCAAATCAAACAGGCAGGTGAAACGACCTGCGTATCTACGTGAATACATCACCATACCCCTCAAACGAAACCTAGGGGGGAGGGGTGTTATGAACTAAGTAAATGCATTTAATAAAGCTTGACAACCTTACTGGAAAACCAGGCTCGTAATCCTGCAATTCTGATTGGCCCATAAATAGCGAATCATGATTGGTCTCTTCTGGGCAATCTGATTGGCTAATAGCGGGTCGTCTCCCATTGGGCACAGTTTAAACGCTCCAACGCAATTCATTGGTTAATGGGACAGCAGCCAGCTCTATAAAAGAGCTGCTGCTGCCCAAGGCTTTTGCTCTGTTCCTGATAGTTAATAAAGAGTTGAAGTTCACCGTTCACTGCCTCGTCTCCATTCCTTGCGCCCATGCTCAGAATATAACAGCAACCACCACTCAACTGGAGAGGGAGGGGCCAAGGAGGGTCTCTGGCAGCAGGAGGAGTGGTGCATCCCCATCTCTCCCCCTGCCCCCTCCACACTGTACAGCACCAACACTTGGAGTCAAAGGGCTGGAAGAAAGTAATGACAGGCAGGGGTCCCTCCATTGCCTTCTCCATTGCCTGAGCTCCTGGCAGTTGAGTCAGCCGGGCCAAACAGGAATAAGCTGGCTCTCCACAGTTGCTCTGGAAACTGCCATCCGGGCTCCCATCACAGGCCACAAAGCGCTCACTGCCCCTCTGGCATCTGCCAAAACTTCCCCTTCCCACTGGGCATGTGAGTATTTCTGGCATAGAGGAAGAGAAGCATGGTGGGGAGAAGGCTTGGCAGGTGCCAGAGGCGCAGTAAGCATTTTGCGGCTCCTGAGGGGGGGCACAGAAGATCGCACCATCCCTTGAAGGCCAGGGAACACCTGGGAAGAGTTCCAATGCCACGATCTCCCATGTACTGTACTCTCCCTCCCCACACACATCAGTCCACCCACCACCAGTATTGCCAACATGGGTGTGACCAGACGGGTGTGGGCAGGGCCAACCAGGGGCAACTGTTTGGTTCAGAGAACCAAAATCTATTGTCCCTACTACCTCATGTGAGGTGGTATGAGGTGGTTGAATTTCATCCTTGCTCACGACCCTTCAATATAGCTGTAAGCTGGAAAATTGCTTCTGGAATTGAAATCTGAAGCTGCCTGCATGCCAAAAGCTGGGAGGGGTGGGGCTGCAATCTGTTCAGGGGTTAAAGAAGTTGTCATTTTGAAATTCACCTTTCAAATGGGCAGTAAGTTATGCCTTTCTTAATCACCTTCAACTATTATTATTCTATCGTAAGTCAACTTAAAAGAGGCTTTTTCTAGCAAGAGTCTTTTTGAAGACCTGCACCATTTTAGGGGTTTCTTTTGTCTTAAAGAATGAGGGAAAAATTTTGCTAAGGCAAACCAAATAAAGAACTGTGCTGAGAAAAAAAAAGCTGATGGAGAAAGGTAAAGATTGAAAACCGTGACTTTAGTTTACTATTGGAGCAACTGGTAGCTTGATCTTCTCAGCTGTGGGTGGCTAAAATCTTCTGATTCTGACTAAAAGAGGAAACCAAGGTGGTAAAGTATTAGAGATAAATTTGAAAGGTCTCTAAATAAAATATGCCAATTTTGTGGACCAATTGTTCACTGATGAAAAAATATCCTCTCAAAGTACTTCTGATATATAAACATGTGGAGAATGTTACCAAACTGCCAAGGCAACTAGCTGAAAATGCAGAGGAGTGTATTGCAATCTTGAAAGAACTGAATATTAACTTTCATTTTCACCCTGACTACTATGGTTCAAATGTAAATCTCTCAATACAACTGAAGTGTGTCAAGAAAAAAGACAAAATTGGGACATTTTCTTTAAGGACATTAACAAGGTTGAGGATCTAATGATAAAAAGAAAGGACTACATGTCTTTGATAATTCTAGAGAAGAAAAAGATTTTACCCCATGAAGATAAGCTGGAAGATGTGACTTACGCTTAATAAGTTAACAGGTATCAAGATGTATTTTCTCTGCTTGATATATGCAACTGAAAGAAAGGTTTAACCCAAAATTTGAAAATGTATGTATGTATATGTATATATATTCTTAAGTTTTTGTGGGTATTTATATGTATGATATTCAGCTTTGTTTGGGTATTTTCCCACGTCATTATACCTGTGCTTTTAAAGTTGTAGCAACTTTAAGAGATTCTGCCGAAACGTTGCTACAACTTTAAAAGCACAACTATAATGACATGGGAAAATACCCGAACAAAACTGAATACCATATATATACATACACATACACACACAGAGACACAGAGACACACAGACATCTATATATATATACAGACGAACACAATACAGAAGCCTGATGATGGCAGATGAGATTCTGCCGAAACGTTGCTACAACTTTAAAAGCACAACTACAATGACGTGGGAAAATACCCAAACAAAGCTGAATACCATCTATCTATCTATCTATCTATCTATCTATCTATCTATCTATCTATCTATCTATCTATCTATCTATCTATCTATCTATCTATCCATCTATCCATTCATTCATCTCTCTATCTCTCTATCTCTCTATCTCTCTATCTCTATCTCTATCTCTATCTCTATCTGCCGAAACGTTGCTACAACTTTAAAAGCACAACTACAATGACGTGGGAAAATACCCGAACAAAGCTGAATACTATATATATATATATATATATATATATATATATATATATATATATATATATATATATATATATGTATGTATGTATGTATGTATGTATGTATGTATGTATGTATGTATGTATGTATATGTATATGTATATGTATATGTATATGTATATGTATATGTATATGTATATGTATATGTATATGTGTATATATATATATATATATGGTGTTGGACTTGGTTGGTATTTTCCCACGTCATTGTAGTTCTTTAAAGTTGTAGCAACGTTCAGCAGAATCTCATCTGCCATCATCAGGCTTTTGTATAGTGTTCGTCTGTGAGCTAGACTTTTACAGTGTAAACCACTGTAAACCACTGTAAAAGTCTAGCTCACAGACGAACACTATACAAAAGCCTGATGATGGCAGATGAGACCCTGCCAAACGCTGCCACAACTCCAAAAGCACAACTACAATGACGTGGGAAAACACCCGAACAAAGCCGAACGCCATACATGCAAGTACTGCGAAAACCCAAGAATATATATATATATATATATATATATATATATATATATATATATATATATATATATATATATATATATATATATATATATATATATATATATATATATTCTTAAGTTTTCGCGGGTATTACATGTATGGTGTTCGGCTTGGTTCAGTGTTTTCCCACGTCATTGTAGTTGTGCTTTTGGGAGTTGTGGCATTCGCAGAATCTCATCTGCCATCATCAGGCTTTTGTATAGTGTTCGTCTGTGAGCTAGACTTTTACAGTGTAAACCACTGTAAACCACTGTAAAAGTCTAGCTCACAGACTAACACTATACAAAAGCCTGATGATGGCAGATGAGACCCTGCCGAAACGCTGCCACAACTCCAAAAGCACAACTACAATGACGTGGGAAAACACCCGAACAAAGCCGAACGCCATACATGCAAGTACCGCTTAAAACCCAAGAATATATATATATATATATATATATATATATATATATATATATATATATATATATATATATATATATATATATATATATATATGGATCTTTGGTTATTCGGGTTTTCTCCTACCGCGTAAGATTCAAAGTATCTAGGCAACGTTTGGCGAGGTCCCACTTGCCATCTTCAGGCTGGTGCTGGCTTAGTGCCAGTGCAAGCAGTGTGTGACCGGAGCTGCCATCTCTCTATATACAAGTGGTGGGGGTGGTGTGCTGGGCTGGTTGGCTGTGCTGCAGCCTCTTGATTGGTTGATGGAGTTGATGTTGGTATAATGGGCTGTGTAATGGCCTTTTGTTGTAGAGATATCCTGGATCTTGTGCTGTCATCTCCTGGGTCGTTAGCCTCTTGTGTTTTAACGGCTTGGGTAATGGGTTGTGTGATGGGCTTGTGAGTTCTTTTGTTGTGGTATCCTGGGTCTTGCGTTGTAATCTCACAAGGTCATCACACAACCCATTACCCAAGCTGTTACTACACAGGAGGCTAACGACCCAGGAGATGACAGCACAAGATCCAGGATATCTCTACAACAAAAGGCCATTACACAGCCCATTATACCAACATCAACTCCATCAACCAATCAAGAGGCTGCAGCACAGCCAACCAGCCCAGCACACCACCCCCCACCACTTGTATATAGAGAGATGGCAGCTCCGGTCACACACTGCTTGCACTGGCACTAAGCCGAAAGCACCAGCCTGAAGATGGCGAGTGGGACCTCGCCGAAACGTTGCTTCAGATACTTTGAATCTTACGCGGGAGAAACCCGAATAACCAAAGATCCACATACAAATACCCGCGAGAACCTCAGAAAACATATATATATATATATATATATATATATATATATATATATATATATATATATATATATATATATATATATATATATATATATATATATATATATATATATATATATATATATATATATATATATATATATATATATATATGTTTTCTTAAGTTTTCAGCGGTACTTACATGTATGGTGTATGGCTTGGTTCGGGTGTTTTCCCACGCCATTGTAGTTGTGCTTTTGGAGTTGTGGCAACGCTTCGGGCAGGGTCTCATCTGCCATCATCAGGCTTTTTGTATAGTGTTGGCCTGTGAGCTAGACTTTACAGTGGTTTACAGTGGTTTACACTGTAAAGTCTAGCTCACAGACGAACACTATACAAAAAGCCTGATGATGGCAGATGAGATTCTGCTGAAACGTTGCTACAACTTTAAAAGAACTACAATGACGTGGGAAAATACCCTAACCAAGCCGAACACCATACATGTAAGTACCTGCGAAAATTTAAGAAAACAAATATATGTATATGTATATGTATATGTATATGTATATGTATATGTATATGTATATGTATATGTATATGTATATGTATATGTATATATATATATATATATATATATATATATATATATATATATATATATATATATATATGTGTGTGTGTGTGTGTGTGAGTGTGTGTGTGTGTGTGTGTGTGTGTGTGTGTGTGTGTGTATACGTGTATATATATATACGTGTGTATATATATATATATATATATATATGTGTGTGTCTGTGTGTGTGTGTGTGTGTGTGTGTGTGTGTGTATCTTTGGTTATTTGGGTTTTCTTCCTTTTAACTGCTAGTGGGGGTGTGACTTGATTGGGTGGGGGGTTGGCCATGTTCTGATTGGCTGGAGGTGTGTTCTGTTCAGGTGGGGGCTTGGTTGTGCTCAGGTTAGTCTTAGTTGCTGGGGGATTTGAGCTGCTGAGCTGTGATCCTGCTTCGAGTTCGTGGTCGTGCCGCATCTTCATGGTGGGTGTCAGTTCGCTTCATGTATGGCTCGGAGGGATTTGAAGCGGGTAGCGTTGCAGCTGCAGTGCGGCTTCTGGTCCGTGGTCGTGTTTCATCTTCTGTGTGGGTGTGAGTCTGCTTTCTACGTGGAAGTGTGGTGGTAGCATCTTGTGTGGCCCTCATGGGTGTGGGTCTGGTGTCATTCTTCATGTTAGGTACTCGTCTGTTCATGAGGGCGGGTTTCCAAATGGCTGGTAGGCGGGAGGTGTAACTGCCGCACTGCATCGGCATCACTACCTGCTTCAAACCCCTCCGAGCCATACATGAAGCGAACTGACACCCACCATGAAGATGCGGCACGACCACGAATGCGAAGCCAAACAGCAGGATCACAGCTCACCAGCTCAAATCCCCCAGCAACTAAGACTAACCTGAACACAACTAAGCCCCCACCTGAACAGAACACACCTCCAGCCAATCAGAACACGGCCAACCCCCCCAACCAATCAAAACACAGCCAAACCCCAAACCAATGAGAACACACCCTCACCCAATCAGAACACAGCCAAGCCCCCACCCAATCAAGTCACACCCCCACTAGCAGTTAAAAGGAAGAAGCATCTGCAAGCTCACATTACTCTGAGAAGCAAAGAGCAGAACACACAAGCCTGAAGATGATGAATGAGACTTCATCAAAACGTTGCCTAGATACTTCCAATCTTACACGGGAGAAAACCCGAATAACCAAAGTTACACATACAAATACCAGAGAACCTCAGAAATATATATATATATATATATATATATATATATATATATATATATATATATATATATATATATATATATATATACATACACACACATACATACATACATACATACACACACACACACACACACACACACACACACATGTTTGTTTTCTGAGGTTTTCGTGGGTGGATCTTTGGTTATTTGGGTTTTCTCCTGCGTAAAATTTTACATATAATTTAATGTGGAGAAAACCCAAATAACCAAAGATACACACACACACACACACACACACACACACACACACACACACATATATATATATTTCTTAAGTTTTCACGGGTATTTATATGTATGGTATTCAGCTTTGTTCGGGTATTTTCCCACGCCATTATACTTGTGCTTTTAAAGTTGTAGCAACGTTTCGGCAGAATCTCATCTGCCATCATCAGGCTTCTGTATTGTGTTCATCTGTGAGTCAGACTTTTACAGTTGTTTCACTTTTTTAAATTTGGGGCTAGCCTACTGCTGTGCTAGAATGGTTTTTTCTTCATCCTGATTGGTTGGGAGTCTTGGTCTGTGTTTATTGGTCTTGGGGTTTGCTGTGTTCTGCTTGATTGGTGTTTCTAATATCTTCTGTCTGTTTGTATCTTTTTTTGTCTTGAGTGGCTGGCAATATTGTGTTCCTGTATTGGAGGCTTTTAGTGTAGCTTGGCTCCGAGTAAATGGACAGCTATCATTTGTTAGGAAGCTAGGTTTCATCTGGGTGAGTTTGAGCTGGAGGTATCGGGGGGGGGGATCTGTTTGTGCCCAGGTGTTTGCCTGGCTTGTGGTATGGAGATTTTTTGTTTCTAAGTGCAGGCTTCCAAATAATTGACAGTCTGGTGGAATCATCTCTTCTTTTCATGCTTTCAGGTCTTTTTTCAATCTCTATGGCTTATCTGATAATTCTGTGGCTGGGGTTTTGGTGCCATTGAAGTTGGTGCTATGACCTTTGGCTTCCATGTGTTGGACTAATGAGGAAGTGTGTTCCAGCTTTTTTAATGCATTTTTGTGTTCATCCAGGCGTGTATTTATTCTTCTATTGGTTTGTCCAATGTATGTGGCCAGGCATGATGCACAGGGGACTTCATATATGCCTTGGTTTTCCAAGTCAATTTTATCTTTGGGATTTCTAAGGATGGCTGCTATTTTTCTGTCTATTTTGAAGGCAGTCTTGATGTGATGCCTGTATAGTATCTTACTGATTTTGTATGTTGTACCTGTTATGTAGGGCAGGACAGCTGTTCCATAGGTCTGTTCATCTTTTAGGTCTCCGTTATGTCTCAGTGTATTTTTGCCGGTGATTTTGCTTTTGGGGAAGCCGTTGGCTGTCAGTACTTTAGTCAGGGTGCTTAGTTCAGTTTTTAGGTACCCTTTATGCACCCTGGGTACTTTTAATTTTTTGCTAAATTTTTGAACAGACACTGTTCGTACAATGATGTGAGAGAAACTGGTGGAAAAGGCCTTAATTTTCTTGACTGAATTCATGTTAAATTTGTCCTTACAATGTAGAATACCAAAATTAGGCTAAATGAAGAGTTGGACACCAAGGCAGTAGCCAAGATGACGTTTACTTCATTCCAGTAGGTTTCTTCACAGATCAGCATAGAAAAAGCCCAAGGGGAAAAATAGTATCTCTTGACCATAAGGTTTAAATGGAAATTAAAAGATATGAACTGAAAGTCAGAATATTACTTTCTGTCAAAATTGACAATGCTCAGATAATCATGGAATCCATCTTTGATAGTTTTTTTTTTAATTATTGCACATGTAAACAGGCGGCTAATTTATCTTTCATCTCCTATTTTCCTGTTTATGTTCAGGTGACCTTGAACATTTTCCTGCTTATGTTCAACAATACAAGAGCACACAACAGATACAAACTCAGTGTAAACTGCTTCAAACTCAATTGCAGAAAGTACGACTTCAGCAACAGAGTGGTCTGTTGCTGACTCTGTTATTACATCCTCTAACCCCCACTCCTTTAACCTCAAACTATCCACTATTGACCTCATCCCATTCCTTAGAGGTCTGTAAGGGGCTTGCATAAGTGCACCATCGTGCCTACCATCCCTGTCCTATTGTCCCCATTTATTCATACCTATTTCCTGTATTCTTATTCATGTTTATACTTATACCTATTATCTTGATTGATAAATAAAATAAATAAATAAAATGAACAAAGTGCTGCTATCTGGGAGGAAAAGATTTCAGCACTACAGACCATTGTAATATCAATTTGCTTTGAAGGAAAAGTATCCTGATTAATTCCTAACCAAAACATTTTTACTATAACTATAAAAGTCAGTTTGGTCTAGTGGTTAAGGCACCAGGATAGGAAGTAAAAGACTGTAAGTTCAAGTCCTACCTTAGCCATGAAACCTAGTTCATTCTCATTCAACCCATCTCACCTCATAGGGTTGTTATTATGAGGAAAACAGGAGGAAGAGGTGTGTTGGGTATGTTCTACCACCTTGAGTTATTTGTTAAAAATAATAAACGCAGGTAAAGGTTATTGCAAACAAATAAAAATAAATAAATAAGGAATCAATTAATACCAAAATATTGGGCAGCTAAAGAAGCATGTTTAATTTTTTTTTAATTTGTTCATTTTGTTAGGCCATCTCTATAAATCTGCATTTATTTATTATTTTTTCACATCACAGCAATCCACTCTTAAAGTATTACTTATTTTGAACTCATTTACTATGCTATATGCTTTTAAAAAAAAATCTATTGCTTTCTTCTTAAGATCTGTTTCCTGTTTAGGTCAGGTCGCAACAAAATAATGTAGCATTTGGGGAAAAAGAGACAACCCAGTAATCCAGCACTGGAAGATAAGATGCAGAAGATTTCCACAGCTACTATATATTTTCCTTGGGCACTCAAGTAAGTGGGGACAAAGGTGAACCAAACACTACAAAATACCAGCATGCTGAATGTTATAAGTTTGGTTTCATTAAAACTATTTGGCAACTTGCGGGCAAAAAAAGCCACGGTGAAACTGACTATTGCCAGGAAACCCATGTAACTCAAGATACAATAAAACATGACTGGTGATGATTCATTACACTTCAAAACAATTACTTCAGGTACTGAATTCATGTCCATATCTGGAAAAGGAGGAGAAGTTGCCATCCATACCAGAGAGATGCTTACTTGAAGAAAAGAGCAAGAAAGAACAATAGAGCAAGCCAGGCTGTTCCCTACACATTTTTTGAGCCTGGATCCTGGTTGGGTTGCCATGAAAATGAGAACCACAGTAATAGTTTTTGCTAGCACACAAGAAACAGCGAATGTGAAGATGATGCCAAAAGCTATTTGCTGGAAAATGCACGTTGCCTTCTTCGGTTGGCCAATGAAGAGCAATGCACAAAGGAAGCACAGCACAAGTGAAATAAGTAGTATGTAGGTAAGGCCACGATTGTTGGCTTTCACTATGGGAGTATTGTGGTACTTCAGAAATATTCCTAGTATCGTAACTGTTGCCAATGAAAATGAAAGAGCACTGGTGCCTAAACTGATACCCAAAGGTTCTTCATAAGACAAGAAGCTTATAATTTTGGGAATACAGGTATTCTGATACTTATTAGCATAATAATCATCAGCGCATTTAACACAGTCAGCCATGTCTACAAAAGAAAGATTTTTAAATCAATTTTTATTACATTCACTGCAGGAAGTTGAAGGAGGCATTGATACAAAGTTTGCTTTGATATTTGAAATCTCAAAGATGGTTGGAGTAAATTGGCACACTAGCATTTTTTGAAGAATTCATTTTTAGAGAGTGCAATAAATTGAAAATATTACAGTAAATGGTCATGGGAGCAGACAACTAAATATTAAGTGACATTAGAACAGAACAGCAAGATAGATATCTCTTCCTGCCCTCATTTTTATTTTTATTTTCTTGACACAATACAAATATATCATAAAGCACAAATCTGATACAGAAGTGGTAAGCAGTGAAGAGCATGGTTAGATACATGAACACGGCAGGGGTTGATTGACCTAGCCGTATATCTTCCATGAATGTTTCTTTTGAAAATAAAACTCTATGTTATAGTTGCACATGCTAATGCTCACCTTTGTGGTGAGATATCGATCCTTTGGGGCAGCACGTAATGCAATCATAGCAACAGAAAGGTTTCCCCTCTTTCCTTTTTTTTATAGATCCAGGTTGGCAATGCGCATTACAGAGAGAAACAGGCAATGTCTGTCCATCAATTAATAAACAATATTAATTGGGGGGTGTAATTTCAAATTAATTAATAAAATTAATTTTATTAATGCGGTAAAATATTTATCATTGTCAAGTGGTCAAGTTGACTAAATCATGCAAAAAATAAGAGATGTGGCTACTCTGCTGTAGTCCCTACACTTGGGAATATTTTCCCTTCAAATTATCAGAACATTTTGAAATGTGATAAACACATGATTGTGTGCCCAGGTCTGGGGTTCTGTTTCCTGGATGTATTAACCCCCATAGTAATAATTTTATTTGGTGCCATATGTATTTATTTTGTACCATCTTAATTGTTTTTAACTATTATTATACATATGCTCTGCCTTGGGTCACTTGTTGAGATGTACAGATATATGGTGAATTGTTCATTTTTTTAAAAAATATTATTATTAAATGTATATGCCACCCAACTGTCTGTCCAGTGAGATGATGAACTGTTCTATTAAATGATTGATTCTAGTTTGCATCAGAAATTCTAACCTAGCCAAGTGTGATGTGAAAATCTTGTGACAAATTAAGCCAAGATCTGTTAAAAGGAATTAAACATCTCTGGAACTAAGACTTCCTGATGAGCTCTACTTTTATTTATTTATTTTATTTATTTATTTATTTGATTTGCCAATTGTTTACAAGATAATAAGTATAAGTGTATACATAGTTGTGAATACATGAAATGGGTACATGTAAGAAAAATAAAAGAAGAATAAGAGAAACAATAGGACAGGGACGGTAGGCACGTTGGTGCGCTTATGCACGCCCCCTACATGCCTCTTAGGAAAGGGGTGAGGTCAATAGTAGACAGTCTAAGGTTAAAGTTTTTGGGGTTTGGGGAAGAAACTACAGAGTCGGGTAGAGTATTCCAGACATTGACCACTCTATTGCTGAAGTCGTATTTCCTGCAATCAAGTTTGGTGCAGTTTACTTTGAGTTTGTATATATTGTGTGCTCTTGTGTTGTTATGGTTGAAGCTGAAGTATTCATTGACAGGTAGTACATTGCAATGTATGATTTTATATACCATGCTTAAATCAGACCGAAGACGGCGTAATTCAAGGTTTTCTAGTTCTAGAATTTCAAGTCTGGTGGCATAAGGTATTCTACAACGAGTAGAGGAGTGGAGAACTCTTCTTGTGAAATATTTCTGGACTTTCTCAATTGTGCTAATATCAGATACGTAATGTGGGTTCCAGACTGATGAACTGTATTCGAGTATTGGTCTAGCAAATGTTTTGTATGCTCTGGTTAGTAGTGTGATATTACCAGAGAAAAAGCTACGTAGGATTAGGTTAACAACTCTTAATGCCTTTTTGGCTATGTAGTTGCAGTGGGCTCTAGCACTTAGAGCATTAGACGTGAGTATTCCAAGGTCCTTTACAGAGCTTGGGTCATCAACAAGATCTTGACTATTCAGCTTGTATTTTATTTTCTGATTTTTTTTTGCCAATATGTAGGACAGAGCATTTATTTGTTGAGATTTGAAGTTGCCATTTGTTTGACCATTCTGATACATAGTCAAGATCTTTTTGTAGGGTAGCAGTATTGTCTGTGGTATTGAACAGCTTTACATCATCAGTGAAAAGAACGCAATTGCTCTTAATATGATCACAGAGGTCATTTATGTAGAGTATGAAGAGAGTTGGTCCTAGAACACTGCCTTGGGGGACACCACTATTGACAGGTACAGAATTTGATAGGACGCTCCCAATTTTGACCATTTGTTCACAGAATATTTTTCTAACCAACTAGAAGGATTGAAGAGTGCTTTGAAAATGAATCGGAGAAATACACTTTATACAATACTTATTGTAGGTAAAATCCTTCATTTTCAGGTTTGGTATCCTAGAGTTTATAGTAAAGAAATTATTCTGTTTTATTCCATTATTCTAATTATTCCATTTTATTCTATTATTCTATTTCCATAGAAAATAGGTGTCCAATAATACTTTGTTCTTCACTGACATTTCTTTTTTTTCCCAGTTGAAAAAAGATGTTCCTTAATGATATGATGTCATTAAAAGGAATCTGAAGCCCACAGGAGAGAATTTTGGTTCCATTGTCCAATGAAACAAGCCAGAGCCATTTACCTCATATTGCCTATGTCATATTTCCCACAAAGTATAATGCTAAATAGTTTGGGAGTAAAAAATCAGAAATGCGTTAACTAAATCAGTTACGTCCTGTCCTTTACCTCAAATGATGCTACCTAGTGAGATTTCTGCAATACAGATCCTTCACCCTGGGGTCTGTGAGGCTTTCCAAAAATCTGGCTTTTTCTACAAGCTTTGGGATAGCATGAAATGAACTGTAGGGAACCTTTATGGTTTTGATACATATGTACTTCTGTATTTTGTTGGGGAACTGGTTATTTCTGGTATTTTTTCCCTATGCTTTTTATGTAACTTTTATTATTTGGTTATGGGGTAACCAAATATCATATTATATAAAATGTGTTGCTCTAAAAATTTGTTAAATTAATAAATTAATACTTTTTCAAGATTCATAAAATTTTATCTCTGTGTTAATGGAACCCTTGAACAGAGAGATAACAAGAAAGAGAAAAAGTAAAAAAAAAACCTTGTCATTCAGTTTGCTGAAATATGAATGTGGAAAATACACAAAAATATTTTCAGATAATTCCTACCTGGTTAAACCAGCTGTGCCATATCATTGCATCGCTGTTAATGGTGAATGCTTCCTCTGGAAAAGATTGAGGAACCATTTTTCCAACTTTCACTCCAGTAAATGATTGGTTTGGAAATATAATCCAGTTGATGATATCCAGTTCTTGAACAACTTCCCTATTCTGAGAAAAGAAAATCTTTTCACCAGCACTGTTGTTAAATGATACAGATCTCATAAAATGGAATATCTAGATCACAAAATAAAATTAGTTTTAGAAAGTTTGCATATAATAACAGTACAATTATTATTAACATGTTTTTAATGATTTTATGTATGACCATTATTTATTAGATTTGCTCTAACAACTCTCTCCAAAAGTCTGTGGGTGTCTTACAACATATTCAATATTCAGTTAAAATAGTTTTAGCATAACAACAAATGTTACAGACCCAAAAAGAGAAGAACAATAAAAAATATGTTATGGGGTAGATATATACACTAATCCTGGTCCTAAATCACAACCAAATCATAAGAGCCTTCTGAATCACATTATTGAGGCTCTGATGACCAGGTTTATAATGAGGAATGTTAAATTTCCTCCCGAAAATACTGTATATAGATGAACCAAAAACAAGAAAAGACAACATGCAATATTTCAGAGATTCAAGATTTCCTCTGCTTCAAACAATTATACTCAATTCAATGCAAACAATTCTGCTCAATATTATTGAAAGGAAATCAGATTGGTATATAATGTTAAAAAAGCAACAACTTAATGAATTATCTTTGGATGACATTCTTGAGTGATATACTCATGATTCATTATTTTGTTTCTTGAATATTATCTACCAAGCTTAGTTTCACATTTCATAGAGTTTGAGGTTTTGTATTGTTTATGAATTGAATCTACATTTTAAATTTTGCTAATACTATTCATTCATGACTTTTTATTGTTTGCTTCAACATATCTCTATTTTTATAATTGTGTTATAACTTTGATTCAAAACTTCTCTTAATGGAATTCCAATTATCCTTCTGCTCATTAATTAGTTCTTTGTGTAATAAAGTTAATGATAGTGATGTTTTCATTTATTAATATTTTCTGTCACTATTTTCAGTAGAAGTGTGTGAAAAATGATTACAACTATCCATTTGAGTTGAAATTTATTTTGCAGATGATAAATTAATACATATTTTTACTTGAAGTCAAAAGAGTCATCAAACTATATGTACCATTAAAAACTCCCCAAACCAGAAAAAACAAATTACCCATAACAATAAGGAAACTTCAATCCAAAAACAAAAAACTTGGCAGAAAAACAAATCTGGTCACGTTGCCAACTTCAAAAGCTGATACAAAAATTTATGCACCAGATAAAAACTGAATGCACCAATGATCACATTAAACAAGAAGAAAACCTTCTACGCACCAATTCCACCTGTGCTTTCTATAATTTTGTAAACAACAAATTAAAAGACTCAAGGTCCATCCCACACCTGAAAGGACCTAATGGTAAACACTGCAATGATGACACCATTAAAGCCAACCTCTTTAACACATTCTTTGGCTCAGTATTTGTAAACAGCAATGGATCATGCCCAGTATTTCCTAGTCGAACCACAGACAACTACAATAATCTAATACAAATTGATTTTACAGAAGAAAATGTTGAAAAAGCACTACGTAATCTAAAACCATTTCTATCTATTGGACCAAGTGCAATATGTGCCTACTTCTTAAAAAAGCTATCCACTGCCATAGCCAAACCTCTAAGCATAATCTTTGAAAAATCTTTCGGGACCAGCTCCTTGCCAAAACTATGGCCATAAACCACAGTCATCCCCATCTTCAAAAAGGCAGACCCCAGCCTAGTTGAAAATTACAGACCGATCTCTTTAAGCTTTGTTACCTGTAAAGTCATGGAATCAATTATTAAGCAATCCATCATCGTCCACTTAGAAACAAACAACCTACTCTCTAATAAACAGTTTGGTTTCAGGAAAAAAAGTTATTCTGTAATCTGCAACTCTTACACTGCATAAACATATGGACTACACAACTCAATCAGGGCAAAGCAATAGATGCAATCTACATAGACTTCTGTAAAGCCTTTGATTCAATGGTACACGACAAACTACTCCTAAAACTAAAATCTTACGGTATCTCTGGACACCTGCATTACTGGATAGAAGCATTCCTGTCAAACAGACAACAAATAGTCAAAATTGGGAGTGTCCTATCAAATTCTGTATCTGTCAACAGTGGTGTCCCCCAAGGCAGTGTTCTAGGACCAACTCTTTTCATACTCTACATAAATGACCTCTGTGATCATATCAAGAGCAACTGTGTTCTCTTCGCTGATGATGTAAAAGTATTCAACACTACAGACAATACTACTACCTTTCAAAAAGTCCTTGACTATGTATCAGAATGGTCAAACAAATAGCAACTTCAAATCTCAACAAATAAATGCTCTGTCCTACATATTGGCAAAAAAAATCAGAAAATAAAATGCAGGCTGAATAGTCAAGACCTTGTTGATGATCCAAACTCTGTCAAAGACCTTGGAGTACTCATCTCAAATGATCTAAGTGCTAGAGCCCACTGTAACCACATAGCCAAAAAGGCATTAAGAGTTGTTAACCTAATCTTACATAGCTTTTTCTGTGGTAATATTACACTAATAACTAGAGTGTACAAAACATTTGCTAGCCCAATACTCGAATACAGCTCATCAGTCTGGAACCCACATTACTTATCTGATATTAACACAGTTGAGAAATTCCAGAAATATTTCACAAGAAGAGTTCTCCACTCCTCTACTCGTTGCAGAATACCTTATGCCACCAGACTTGAAATTCTAGACCTAGAAAACCTAGAACTATGCTGCCTTCAGTCCAATCTAAGTATAGTATATAAAATCTTACATTGCAATGTCCTACCTGTCAATGAATACTTCAGCTTCAACCAAAAACACACAAGAGCAAAAATAGATACAAACTAGATTCCAACTACTGCCGGCCTTAAATGCAAACTACTCAATGCAAGAAGCCTCGTGAATAAAATACCTGAATTTCTCATCCTCCTAAATATGGCTAACTTCGACATTATATTTGTCTGTGAAACATGGCTCAATGCATCTCTCCCGACTCCATTACCACAGTAAGAGACTATCATGTTTACAGATCAGATCGTGAAAATCGTTGAGGAGGTGGAGTTGCTATATTCTATAAAAAATCCTTACATCTAAAAAATATCCAAGTTACCCAGGAGTTTGCCCTTCCTGAAACCATCATCTGTGAACTATCCTCAAATATCACAATTCGATTCTTACTATGTTACAGAGCACCTGATTATGACATCGAACATGTAAACAAGCTAAATACATTACTAACATGGGCTGCATCCTGCCCATACCCTTTTATCCTTCTTGGTGATTTCAATCTACCTCATATTAACTGGACCCTAAATGATTTTACAACTGAAATCATACACACAACCTTCTACAATGCTATTACAAATCTGGGACTGGAACAACTAGTAACCAACAACACTAGACTAAACAACTGCCTCGATCTCATCTTCTGCAACAGTTTGAACCTAATCTACGGAATACAATCTAAAGAACCCTTTTCCAGTAGTGACCACAATATGATCGACTTTTGTCTCAACATACATCCACACAAAAATCACCACAATGATGTAATCCCTATTGTAACTTCAAAAAAGGCAACTATGATCTTATAGACAACGATCTCTCATCCCTTGATTGGCAATCTCTATTCACTGGATGCAATACCGTTGAAGACCATTATAACATATTTTTACTTGAAGTCAAAAGAGTCATCAAACTATATGTACCAACAACAACTCCCAAAACAAAACAAAAAGCAGACTACCCATATCAATAAGGAAACTTCAATCCAAAAAGAGATTACTCTGGCGGAAAAACAAATCTGGTCACGCTACAATTTCAAAAACCGATACAAAAATCTATGCCACCAGATAAAGACCGAATGCACCAATTATCACATTAAACAAGAGGAAAACCTTCTAAGCACCAATTCCACCGCGCTTTTTACAATTTTGTAAACAACAAACTAAAAGACTCAAGGTCCATCCCTCCTTGATAGGACCTGATGGTAAAGACTGCAACGACGACACCATTAAAGCCAACATCTTTAACACATTCTTCGGCTCAGTATTTGTAAACAGCAATGGATCATGCCCAATATTTCCTAGCAACTAACAACAATGATCTAATACATATCGATTTCATAGAAGACAATGTTGAAAAAGCAATACGCAACTCAAACCATCTCTATCTATTGGACCGATGGAATATGTGCCTACTTCTTAAGAAAGCTATCCACTGCCATAGCCAAACCTCTAAGCATAATCTTTGAAAAATCTTTCAGAACCAGCTCCTTGCCTAACCTATGGTCACAAGCCACAGTCATCCCCATCTTCAAAAAGGGAGACCCAAGCCTAGTTGAAAACTACAGGCCAATCTCCTTATGCTGCGTCACCTGTAAAGTCATGGAATCAATTATTAACCAATCCATCATCCTTCACTTAGAGACAAATAACCTACTCTCTAATAAACAATTTGGTTTCAGGAAAAAACTATCCTGTAATCTGCAACTCTTACACTGCAAAAACATATGGACGACACAACTCGACCAGGGCAAAACAATAGACGCAATCTACATAGACTTCTGTAAAGCCTTTGATTCAGTGGTACACGACAAACTACTCCTAAAAATAAAATCCTATGGTATCTCTGGACAACTGAATAACTGGATAGAAGCATTCCTGTCAAACAGACAACAAATGGTCAAAATCGGGAGCGTCCTATCAAATCCAATACCTGTCAATAGTGGTGTTCCCCAAGGCAGTGTTCTAGGACCAACTCTCTTCATACTCTACATAAACGACCTCTGTGATCATATTAAGAGCACCATTGCGTTCTCTTCGCTGATGATGTAAAGCTGTTCAATACCACAGACAATACTGCTACCCTACAAAAAGATCTTGACTATGTATCCGAATGGTCAAACAAATGGCAACTTCAAATCTCAACAAATAAATGCTCTGTCTTACATATTGGCAAAAAAAAATCAGAAAATAAAATACAAGCTGAATAGTCAAGATCTTGTTGATGACCCAAGCTCTGTAAAGGACCTTGGAATACTCACCTCTAATGATCTAAGTGCTAGAGCACACTGCAACCACATAGCCAAAAAGGCATTAAGAGTTGTTAACCTAATCCTACGTAGCTTTTTCTCTGGTAATATCACACTACTAACCAGAGCATACAAAACATTTGCTAGACCAATACTCGAATACAGTTCATCAGTCTGGAACCCACACTACGTATCTGATATTAGCACAATTGAGAAAGTCCAGAAATATTTCACAAGAAGAGTTCTCCACTCCTCTACTCGCTGTAGAATACCTTATGCCACCAGACTTGAAATTCTAGAACTAGAAAACCTTGAATTACGCTGCCTTCGGTCTGACTCTAAGCATGGTATACAAAAATCATACATTGCAATGTCCTACCTGTCAATGAATACTTCAGCTTCAACCATAACAACACAAGAGCACACAATAGATACAAACTCAAAGTAAACCGCACCAAACTTGATTGCAGGAAATACGACTTCAGCAATAGAGTGGTCAATGTCTGGAATACTCTACCCGACTCTGTGGTTTCTTCCCCAAACCCCAAAAACTTTAACCTTAGACTGTCTACTATTGACCTCACCCCTTCCTAAGAGGTCTGTAGGGGGCGTGCATAAGCGCACCAACGTGCCTACCATTCTTGTCCTATTGTTTCTCTTATTCTTTTATTTTTCTTATATGTAACCATTTCATGTATTCACAACTATGTATACATTTATACTTATTATCTTGTAAACAATTGGCAAATCAAATAAATAAATAAATAAATAAAATAAATAAACTCAAGGTTAATCGCAACAAACTTGATTGAAGGAAATACGACTTGAGCAACAGAGTGGTCAATGTCTGGAATACTCTACATGATTCTGTGGTTTCTTCCCCAAACCCCAAAAACTTTAACCTTAGACTGTCTACTATTGACCTCACCCCTTTCTAAGAGGTCTGTAGGGGGCATGCATAAGTGCACTGCTATTGTTTTCTTTTTTTTCTTAATATTGTATCACAATTATACTATTATTTGTAAAGCTTGTTTATAAAAAATAAATAATAAATAAAAATAATATTTTCTATCACTATTTTCAATAGATAATTTACAAAGTGTGTGAAAAGTGATTACAACTATCCATTTGAGTTGAATTTTATTTTGCAGATGATAAATTCATTCTTTCTACACATCTACTTCTATTTTCTAGAAGAAAATCTCCCAATAGTTGGACTAGAGTCCATTACCATCCAGAGAACAGGATTATGAAGCTTCCTTCCTTTTTGTTTCATTGTACACTTTCTTCCATATGTGGAGGAATACATGGCTTGCAGAGCATAAGCCATAGCATACACAGCATTGTAGATACTATAGCTGTGGCCTGTTACTCTTTTTGGAAAAACATGTTCAGGAAGGCTCTCTAATGTCTCCTCTCCACTGCAAATATTCTCCTTCTCATCTCCCGGATAAGAATCTTGTAATGCACATCCAAATGCATGAGTCCAGAAATCCTTGATAAAAACATCTTCTTTTACCATAGAAGGCTTCTGTTCTTGAATATGTTGTTGGAATCCTTTCAGTTCTTTGGCATGAATTGCAAATGATATTGCACCATGGAAGTCCTGCAAATCCCAGGTTTTTTACTGATAAAAACTTCAACTCCATCCCAACTGTTAGTATCCATACTTTCCCTTTTGGGTTTCCAAATAATTCTTTAAAATCTGTATTTAGTAAATATCTCAAAAAGATCATGGAACGTGTATCTCCATTAAAAACCAAGACACTGACTTCATTACCCATTATTTTTCCATAAACTGCTACTACACAGTTGAAAAAAAATCCTGTATTGCCATCATAACATGAACTGCTGAACAACTCCATGAAGGCAAAACAAATGTCTTTTTTGGAAAACTCAGGTACCAAAGTCTGTATGAACCAGTCTAAGCTCATCCCATTTGCCGCCAAGAATCCAATCCATCTCCAGTTGAAATGAAGAAGTAAGGTGAGGATACCCCTATACTGATAAATTCCATTTGGAACCATTTGGTAGAAAGAAGGGAGAATGGTATCCCCTGCTTCAACTCTAGCAGATCCATACATGAACTGCCCCAAAACAAAAATAATGGAATTATACAACAGAATAATTTTAATATGGATAAATGTTTAAATAGCATAAACATTAATTGTACAAGAGAACAGAGTAAATATGTTGCATTGAAAAATAATGTATTTTAGAGTTTATAGAGTGGTAGCTTATAATAAATTTTATGCAATTTCAGAAAGTAATAATGCATACCTATCAATAGTCTAAAGGAGTCTACCAGAACATTGCAGGTCAACAGTATAGGATTGACTGTGTAGGTAAGACAAAATCTTCTTCCCCTTTTCTCCTGCTCCAATCAGAAATCAATGATTAACTGTATACTATTGCCAAAAAGAACATGGTATCCGGTTGTATGTAGTCATTAAGAATCAAGCTTCACTCTTGAAACTTATAAATATAAATATATTTCTATATTTCTTTATGTATTTACATATGTGCATATGTGTGTGAGAGTATGTATGCATGTATGTATGTATGTATGTATGTATGTATGTATGTATGTCCAAAAATTAAATTCAATGAACATAAAGTTGATTAACTCCTTTCCATGATAATCAGATTAAGTGCTACTGAATCATATATGAACTTGGCAAGGGCAGAACTCAATGTTCTGTATGAAAGACAATGCCAGCTAAAGAACAAATCCATAATTCAGAAGACAGCAACAGTAGCTAATACAGTCTCTGAAAAAGAAGCTGAAGAAACAGTGGACCAACTGATTAGCTGCTGCAAGAAGATCATACAGATTAATTACAAACCATGGCATTGTAGATTAGCACCAATGGGACATTGGAATATCTGTGAGAAATAATATTTGCTTTCATGTAAGAACTGGTTGCACCACAAAATAGACCAAGTGATAGAAAATAGAAAAGAAATTAAAGTGCCATGGGACTGTAAAGTTAAGACAATCACTTGCCACATAATACCCAAAATGTAACAATTGTTGATCAGGATTACAAAAATGTCTGAAGGCATACAGTACTTGAAAACAGTAAAATAGAAAACAGTAAAATAGAAAAGAAAGAACTGTTTACAATTGTCATTAATAGGGAGAATCTCAACAATCAAGATGAATATCCTACCCAGAATTTTATACTTGTTTCAAACAATACCAATTAGCCTTGGAAAAGACTATTTTGAAGACTTAAATAAAATTGTCTTGAAGTATATATGGCAAGGCAAGAAAGCGAGAATAAAGTTAAAACTTTTACAGGATGCTAGAATTAGAGGAGGATTTGGTCTGCCTAATTGGGAGTTGTACTATCAAGCTGCAAATTTGATGTGGGCTAAGGAATGGATAACATTAAGAAAGACCAGATTGTTGACGTTAGAAGGACATGATTTGTTGTTGGGCTGGCATGCTTTTCTATGGTATAAGGGAACTAAAACACAGGGCTATTTTAGAAGACATCATATACGGGATTCTTTGTGGTTAAATTGGGAGAAGATTAAAAGACAATGTCATTTGAAAATTCCAGTTTGGTTATCGACTATTGAAGCATTTTCCTATCCTATAATATATAAGAAGGAACAAACAGTTAGATATGGGGAAATATTGAATGAAAAGGGTGAACTTAAATCTATGCAAAATTTAGAGGAACAAAGTATAAAGATGAACTGGTTTTCATATGTGCAAAAACATTCAAGGTATGATGAAGATTTTAAAACAGAGGGATTTTATGATAAATTGACTGATTTAGATAAGATTTTGACAGGTACTGATGAAAAGGTGATTAAAAAATTATATGGTTATTTATTGGAAAATAAACTAGAGGAAGAACAAGTTAAAGAAACTATGATTGCTTGGGGGAAGAATTTTGGATATGGGATTGATTTAGAGAAATGGCAAAAATTGTGGTCTCAAAATTATGAAATGACAATGTCAACAGCATATAAAGAAAATTTGTATAAGATGTTTTACAGGTGGCACTTTCCCCAACAAGAATAGCAAGAATGTTCAAGAATAAATCTGAAAAATGCTGGAAATGTCATCAGATACCTGGCTCATATTACCATATGTGGTGGACTTGTGAGGACGCTAGAAAATATTGGACTAAAATTCGCATGTGTTTGGAAAAAATGACAAAGAAACACATAGACTTGAAACCAGAGATCTTTTTATTGGGAATCTTACCTGATACATATAGTAAAGATTTGAAATACCTGATTGTAAATGCATTAACAGCGGCTAGGATTGTATTTGCTAAAAACTGGAAAAATGAGAAAATACCATCGCAGGAAGAAATCATTAAGAAAATTTTGGAATGTGCTGAAATGAGTAGATTGACATTTGAAATTAGAGAACAAGAGTGTTAGGGATAACATTGTTTACCCTAACTGGTTTGGGTAAAAATAATAAATATGGTATCATGGTTTGTTAGTTAAAGTGTGTGTAACTTTAACTGCAGGAATATAATTAAGGGTGTGGTTGTAAAAGCACTATATAAGAAGCGAGGCAATGCAGCTCTCTCTCTCTGGCTTACTGATCCCTAATTACTGGATGGATTGATGACTGCGTTCTTGCCGAAGAAGGAGTGTTGATATTTTCTCAACGGAGAGAAAATAAAGATTGGACTGATTTATTGTAAGTGTACTGACATTGGCTACTCAACACGGACTTTGCAATTAGAGTATCCTCGACAAGACTTGACTGAAATTGATATATGACTAATGGACCGTTTATTTGACTATGCTATAATTCTTAAATGGAATAAACAATATTTTTGATAGCACAAGTGTATCTGTATTTTTACTGCGTGTTAACTAGAAAACTTATCTCACACATTTACCTGTCTTCTTATCTGACTTCGCTGCACATTCTGTTTAGTTTGTTTTCCTTAACACCCATTGGGGAATCCAGGCTTAACAAAGAGGATAAACAATTTTATAAAATTTGGGACCTTTTCTATCAATGGTTAGATAATAAAACACAATAATAGAATATCTAGAATTCTAGAAAATAATGAATATATAAAGATATATTTCTTTTTTTGATATCATATCTATAAAAAGTTTTTTTGGATAGATTTGGTATGATAATATGATTTGTTATAAAAAAAACTAAGTAAATTATAGTTATCTTGCAAAATATGAATGAATAAAATTATAGTCAAATGATTGTTCAATAGTGATATTAGGGTATTTAATTTTTGATTGATAATATGAGTTATTATGTAATGTAACTGTAATTGAGACTACGAAATGGATGCACAAAAAATTGGTAAACCAACCGACACACTGCTTGTATATTTATGAAAGAAAGCTGGATGTTTTTATGTTTTGTTTGTTTTGTTTGTCTTTAAAAACCAATAAAATTGTTTTCAAAAAAAGAAAGAAAGAAAGAACTGGAAAAAAATCACAAAATACAAAACTTGCAGACAGAAGTAGAACAACTGTGCCAAAGAAGAAAAAATTGTATTAATAATGGCACATAATCCCAAAACATTTGAAGCACCACTTGAACACTATTGGTATTGTCAAAATCACTAGCAGTCAATTGCAAAAGGCAGCTTTATTTGGGATAGCTTACATCTTCCCACAATACCACTAAGACTTGTCAAAGAAATCTGCCTATCCCAGGAACTTGGGAAGGACTGGATAAATAGATAAAAATGCCAATCCAATCTAAATACATTGACTGTGTGCCCAGTCATAATAAAAGGAAAAACACACAAACACAGGGAGACAAAAAAAACCACTCAAGTGGGGGAGGCAGAACTTATATATGTAATTTTACAAAGAAATTTGTCTGTTTCAGGTATTTGAGAAGATTTGACAGGTAAATAAAAATGCAAAATCCAATTTAAAAATCTACAACCAGTCCTAATAAATGCAAAAACATATACACTCAAGCATACAAAAACAACCACTTTAGGTGAGTGGGAAAGAGGTGGAACTTACCTGTGGAATTTTATAAAGGCTCATAAGAATTGGAAATTGGTGCATGATGTCTGAGATCAATTCCTCAATGATTGCAAAAAGATTGTCTTTAATTATGCACTTATAGTTGGGCAAAAGTTTGCTATTCGGCGAAATCAATTGCATTGCTGCATGGTAAGTCCACTTTGCACTCAGACGACTATCATAAATATTGAATCCCAGAGTAACATTGGGTAACATTTGGATATTTCCATTGATCTGTTTCACAGCAAATATCAAAGCCAGGATGTGCTGGTAGTTTTCAGTCACTACACTGCAAAGAAAATGTTCAACCTTGGATCATATATAGCTCTTGAAACTGTTAAAGGGGGCAACATGTGTTTACTTAAGATTACATGTACATTTGTATTGAAAATACAAATGGTTTTAAGTTTCCTGAAATACTTTCCTCATCCCTTTCATGTTCATTCATTATGAAGATACTCAGAATCTAAAACATTTTAGAGGAATGTCTGAATAGAATTATTGGAATGAGTTTGAAAAAGAGCATGAGGCATATGACACTCCAGGCCAAGCAGATTATTGAAAAGGGGAAATCATTAAAGCTAATATAATTTGAATTTTTTAATAACAAAATGGTATTGTAAGTGGCAGAATGTACAGGGTAGAAATAGTTATAGTAAAATGTATGCTTAAGTTGTTAAGAAGTTTCAAATATTGTTTTACAGACATATAATAAGGCAGAGAAGAATTAAAAACAGGAAATATAAAGCAAGAAATAAGCCTAAAAGTTCATTAGATAATTCTTTCAGCCAGAGGTGAGCAACCTGCTATTCTCCTGTTGTTAGTGAATGGCTTCTGCAATAATCAGAAGACCAAGAAGGACTTGATGTAAAGGAATTCCTTGTACCATAATGATATGCTTCCCAAGGTATTTTGCTATATTAAATCACAGCAATTGCCTTGATAAAGTGAAGCCACTTGTCAAGGAGTGGCACAGGTGAGGAGTTCACTTGCATATTGTAGTGGAAAAAAAATCCTTATACAAACATTTTTCCCAAAGGGGGGCCAGAAGGATATTGGTGGAAACGGTATGGATTCATATAGAAGGCGGTTTGATAAATAATGCCTCCATAGATGAAATCTCCTGGCTCGTAATACTTGGGAACAGAAAGAAGAACATGCTTTGTCTCACATTTAGTATGTCCAAATTTGCATCCTACATCAGGTAGCAATAGCAAAAGCATTAACAGCATCATTCTGGTTGCTAATGTATTGACTGAAAACAGTTCTCTTTTTGCAGTTGTATTATTAATAGAAGGTTTCACATTGATAATAGCCACGTTGCCTTTTTGCAGGTGTTGTGCTATTAACAGCATATTCCACATTGACAATTGTCAGATTAGAATGGTTGCCCTCTTTACTGACACTTGGAAGACAATTGAATGAAAGAAGAAAGGAATGAGGAAAAAGTAAATTTGGGCTTGCCAGAGGGATCTCCTGATGCTATGGTGTTTGAAGGCACATTAATAGCATCCTTTAAAACTGCCATAGCAATCCCCAAAGGGAATTTCAATGCTGCAGAAGTAATTGTAGCTCTTCTGTTAATTGTAGGGACATTGTATGTTCTTTGCCATATTGTGAACAACTTTTGTGCCCACACAGAACCCCAACGTAAAAAACAAAACCTGAACAAATTGCTTGGATTAAACATTTTATGTATTCTTCATTTTATTAAATTGAAAATTGATTGGCAAATTTCTGCACAGAAGTCATTTTGGTACCTGTTCAGAAGTTTTGTCATATATTCATATATTATTTTAAACCAGTATGAGCTGGTTTAACATGAGACGCCAAAGGTGCTTTTTCAGGAGGCAACCAGACTTTCCTTCCAAAAAGTCCTGTTGCCTCCTGAAAAAACACCTTTGGGACAACCATGACCTGGATGACTGAGAACCTTTACAGAATGAGAGGTTTATATCTCTTTTTTATATGTCTATTTGTGAATATATTCATTGGATTGCTATGACTTCCCTGAACTCATAACGACAAGCCCTTCACCCACAAACTATCTTTAGAAGAACTGTCAACAGTTATCCTTCATATCTAGGGTGAAAAAATGATTATAGTGGACTATGAAAGAGATTTCCACACCCTTGTAAACCTTTTCCTTACTTTGTTTATTTAATTAAATATAACTGACAGGATAGGGAAGGAACTAGGTTACAAATTAGGAGACCATGTTTTCTTGTTCTACCTTGGCATGAATGCAGCTGAACAACTTTGGGCCAGCCAGAACAAGGCAATGGCAAGCTTCTTCAGAAAAGTATTGACAAGGAAAGTTACAGCCTTGTCCATGTATCAACTAAGAATCAAGATTGAACTAAAGGCACTTACTCACATACAAATACACACACAAACAGGTAGATGGCTTTGGAATAGATATAAACCAAGATAGCTTGATTATCATCCCAATAAGCTTTATATGAAAGACAAATGATAGTCACACAAGCTTGGTTGACGTATGCAAATTTACTGACTTTTCTGAATGAGAGTTTATTCAAAATAATAGAAGAATTTAAAAGGGTTTTCCTTTTTCCCAGTTGTCTGAAAGAGTAAAAAATTTTATAAATAGGAAAACTAAATGTGAATCGCATTTCTGTATTAATGATGAGTGTCCTATTGCCAAGATGTATTGAGTATTCTGAAAATGAATATCCAAAACAAATATGTTAAATACTATGATGAAATCAGCAATTGGAGGGTATAATATAATGCTGGATCAGTGGGAGATTATGTATAGTAAGGTAGTGAAATTCACTTTAAAAAATAATTTGTAAAAAAAATTATAAAAAGATGTATCACTGGAATTTAGAATCTAATAGATTTTCAAAGTTGCATAATAGAATGTCAAACATGTTTTAGAAATGTATTCAGACTGAAAGCACCTTCTGTCATCTTTGGTCGACATGGAAGAAAGCTAACAATTATTGGGAACAAATGTGTATTATTTAAGTCTTAATTTTCTTAGTTTGGCTATTGGTTACTTAGTTTTATGAATATATCTTTTCCCTTCTTTTTTGGATTTTTTAAAAATGCCATTATTCTATTTTAAGTGGTAATAACTTCTCCTGCTTACAGTGAGCTTTTGCCAATGTATACAAATCAATCTATGTGGAAATTATACCAAAGAGTGAATTGATTGATCATCGAACATGAAGGTGTATAAATGTCTAAAGTGATAACCATTTATTTTATAAACCACCAAATTTATAATAGGAATGTAGATATTCTTCTCATCATTTGCACAACAATGCTAATGCTAGTTATGTTTTATTGATATACAATAAACTGTTAGAAAAAACATTTAGCATACAGTAACAAGAAGCTACAATGGGATATTGTGGACAGTAATTAAAATCATTAAAAGTAGTTAGACAGTTCAGATGTAAATAGTAGTTGCTTGTGCACATTTTCTGCATTTTTGCCTGGAAAAACTCTAGTTGTAAGGAAACAGCAATCTTCACTTGCCACATCTGTCCCATTCAGTGTGTAAATGGAGACCAGAAATTACCCCTTTTTACCCTCTTCTTGTTTCAATGTGGTAACCAGAGTTTGTTCTTTTCTTTTCCATTTTGTTTCCTTAGCTAAAACATTGCATATGTAAAAAGCCAAGAGAGAATTGTAATTTCTCAAGACCAGTTGCCTGACAAATAACATTCAAAACCAGTTGCCTGACAACTGGCAGAAGAATCTACATACATAATGCCTCTTTGATCACAAAAACCTCATTTTCCCACCCAATCTTTTTCCTCCTTCCCTGATGCATCTTGTAGGCAGTCAGATCACCTGAGCATTGAAAATGAATAAAACTAAGGCTGAGAAACAAATATATTTGTGTAATTTTGCAGGAATGTACAGTAGATAATTCAATTACTCAGTTAAATCAAATATTCCAAATAGCCACACCTGCCCTAAGAATATAGAGCGTGCTCTCCTTTTATGGAGATATAAAAATGGTGTTGATTAAAGGCTTCATAGTGTGTGTGGGGGGAAACCAAGAAGCAATGCTTTCCAATGGTATTTATTTTAAAGGGGTTTAAGCATGCTTTTAAGAAAAAGAAAGAAAGAAAGGTTGATTGCTGCTTTCTTCTTAAAAATTCCTTATTGTTCAGCTCAGGTCGCAACAAAATAATGTAGCATTTGGAGAAAAAGAGACAACCCAATAATCCAGCACTGGAAGATAAGATGCAGAAGATCTCCACGGCTACTATGTATTTTCCTTGGGCACTCAAGTAAGTGGGGACAAAAGTGAACCAATCACTACAAAATACCAGCATGCTCTATGTTATAAGTTTGGTTTCATTAAAGCTATTTGGCAACTTGCTGGCAAAGAAAGCTACAGTAAAGCTGACTATTGCCAGGAAACCCATGTAACTCAAGATACAATAAAGCATAACTGGTGATGACTCATTACACTTCAAAACAATTACTTCAGGTACTGAATTCGTGTCCATATCTGGAAAAGGAGAAGTTGCCATCCACACCAGAGAGATGCTTACTTGAAGAAAAGAGCAAGAAAGAACAATAGAGCAACCCAGGCTGTTCCCTACATAGTTTTTTATCCTGGATCCTGGTTGGGTTGCCATGAAAATGAGAACCACAATGATGGTTTTTGCTAACACACAAGAAACAGCCAACGTGAAGATGATGCCAAAAGCTATTTGCTGGAAAAAGCATGTTGCCTTCTTCGGTTGGCCAATGAAGTGAAATGCACAAAGGAAGCAGAGCATGAGTGAAATAAGAAGTATGTAGGTAAGGCCACGGATTTTGGCTTTCACTATGGGAGTATTGTGGTACTTCAGAAATATTCCTAGTATCATAACTGTTGGCAATGAAAATAAAAGAGCACTGGTGCCTAAACTGAAAGGTTCTTCATAAGACAAGAAGCTTATATTCTTGGTAATACAGGTATTCTTATCTTCATTAGCATAGTAGTCATTAGGATATTTGACACAATCAGCCATGACTGCAAAATAGAAGTTTTCATATAAAATTATAATATATTGGCCTTAGGATCGTGAAGGAAGCATGAAAACAAAGTAACATTTGAAATCTTCTGTGCATATTCATCGTAAAGATGAGTGGCATAATTGCCATGCCAGCAAATAGATTCATTTCTAAGAAGTAAAGAAAAGGGAAAGGATAAAAATAAAGAGACAACACTATTTCAAGTAACATTAGATCAGAAAATTTAGCCATATCTGTCTTCAATCCCTCTTTTTTATTTTTATTTTTACCTTGTTGCTTCCATACCTGTTTCATTGGCAAATTAAGATTTATATATACTCTTGTCCTCAAGCAGTGGCATTCACAGCAGATTGTGATGTCAAAATGACATCAGGTACACAATTAATTTATTATACATACCTCATTATGTCTCTTGTATTTGTGTAATAATACTGCCAAAAATATTTTGCCCCTCCATGCCATCCTATAAATATACATAATCTAGCTATTATTTCCATCTTTTTCTTTTTTAAAAATATTCCTCAGTTAAAACAGACTTATTTTTATAGCTATCAGATACAGAGTAAGAGCAGTGAATTGCTTCAAATCTGGTGCTCATACACCGGATGCTTGGAAGGGCAAATCTTATCTTTTACCATCTTCAGGTGGCCACAATCATGAATATCATCCCTCTAAAAGAAAATTATGGCAATCACCTTTAAAAAAATGAATACAGACATTTCCCCCCACAAAATGTCCCAGAAATTTTTTTATTATATATAGAAGAACAAGATAGCAATAGCACTTAGACTTGTATATTGTCTCATAGTGTTTTTACAACAGTCTCTGGGACGTTTACAATGTCAACACATTGCCCCAACAATCTAAGTCCTCATTCTACCAACCTTTGAAGAATGGAAGGCTGAATCAACGTTGATCCCTATCAGAATCATATTTCAGGCTGTAGGCAGAGTTTTCTGCAATACGGCATTCTAACCATTGTACCACCAGGGTTTCTGGAGATAAAACATGTTTCAACTATTTTTGTTTGTTTTGTGGGGAAGGACTCATTTAAATCATCTTTAAAGGAATTCTCATCTGCTTGTTTGATAGAAAAATATTTGTTTTCCAGAATTCCCTTTATTTTCTTCTAAAAAATTAATTATCTGTAAATGTTTCACTACATTCACCTTTCCTATAGTAGTTATCTGAGCCATTAGATGAAGGTGAAGCAATACCTGAAGAGAAAAGACAATAACAGTTCCCAAATAAATGAAAAAAGTGTATGCAAAATAATTCTTAAAGGACAATTCTCATTTAAAAAAATGTCAGCAGGATCATTAAATGTTAAAACAATTCCTTTTATTTTATTTTTAAATTATCAGAATACAAAACACAAAGGAAAACATTGAACATGTAAACATGCTAAATTCACTACTAACATGGGTAACATCTTGCCCACATGCTTTTATCTTTCTTGGTAACATCAATCTACCTCATATTAACTGGACCCTAAACGAATGTAAAACTGAACTACAATGCTGTAACAAACCTGGGACTGGAACAACTAAAAACCAACAATACTAGACTTAAAAACTGCCTCAATCTCATCTTCTGCAATAGTTTGAATTCTTATTTTAGCTAATAAAGATAATACCTAGAGATATCTTATGTTCCTTCTTGCTTCAAACACTCTACTATCATCCTAGTGCCAAAGAAGCCCTCCATCAAAGAACTGAATTACTACAGATCAATTGTTCTAACATCTGTCATTATGAAAATCTTTGAAAGGCTAGTGCTGTCCCACCTGAAAACCATCATGGATCTGCTGTTAGATCCCATGCAGTTTGCATACCGAGCAAATAGATCTACAGATGATGCTGTTAATACGGCTCTGCACTACATCCTACAACACCTTGAATCTCCAAATACCTATGCAAGGGTCCTCTTTGTAGATTTCAGTTCAGCATTCAATACCATCATTCCAGACATTCTTCTAACTAATTTCAACCAGTTAGTGATACCTGAACACACTTGTAAATGGATCATAAGCTTCCTAACAGACAAGAAGCAGCAGGTGAAGCTAGGCAGAATCACCTCTGATACCTGTACAATTAGCACAGGGGACTCCCAAGGCTGTGTGCTTTCTCCACTTCTCTTCTCCCTATATATCAATGATTGCATCTCAAACGATCCATCTGTGAAAATACTGAAGTTTGTAGATGACACAACAGTGATTGGTCTCATTCAAGACAATGACAAATCCACATACAGACAGGAGATTATACAACTTGCCTCATGTTGTAACTGGAACAATCTGGAACTGAACATACTCAAAACCGGAGAAATGGTGGGAGACTTTAGAAGAAACCCTCCCATACTACCACCTCTTATGATACTAGACAGCACAGTATCAACAGTACAGACCCTCAAATTTCTGGGCTCTGTTATATCACATGACCTAAAATGGACACCTAGCATCAAAAACATCATAAAAAAGCACAACAAAGAATGTTCTTTCTGCGCCAACTCAGAAAGCTCAAACTGCCCAAGGAGCTGCTGATACAGTTCTATAGAGGAATTATTGAGTCTGTCATCTGCACCTCTATAACTATCTGGTTTGGTTCTGCAACCCAACAGGACAGATACAGACTTCAGAGGATAATTAGGACTGCAGAAAAAACAATTACTACCCACCTGCCTTCAATTGACGACCTGTATACTGCATGAGTCAGAAAGAGGACTGTGAAAATATTTACAGATCCCTCACATCCTGGACATAAATTCCCTCAAAATGACGCTATAGAGCACTGCACACCAGAACAACTAGACACAAGGACAGTTTTTTCCTGGATGCCATCACTCTGCTAAACAAATTATTCCCTCAACACTGTCCAACTATTTACCAAGTCTGCACTGCACTACTGTTACTATTAATCTTCTCATTACTCCTTATCACCCATCCCCTCCCACTTGTGACTGTATGACTGTAAATTTGTTGCTTGTATCCTTATGATCTATATTGACTTTTTCATAGTATGATTTGATTGCTTATTGTACCCTATGACTATTATTAAGTGTTGTATCTTATGATTCTTGACTCTTGATAAATGTATCTTTTCTTTTATGTATACTGAGAACATTTGCGCCAAAACAAATTTCTTGTGTGTCCAATCACACTTGGCTAAAAAAGAATTCTATTCTATTCTATTCTACCATAAAATATTACAAATAAAAAGCACTTATTGTCTGTTTGAAAAATAAATACCAAAATATCTGCTTTTTCAATGACAAAGTGATTGCAGCCCTACCGTGGAGCTGAATGATTCACCAGCTGCTTCAACGCACAACTCCCAAGACTTCCTGTAGACTGCTGCTGCATGGAGAATCTTGTGGGGTGATTCTAGGACTCTCCCTAACCAAGGATAGTCATGTAAAATAAAGGAATGTCTGTTAATAAATGGAAAAAGACATGATCCAGAGAAAACTGGGCTAGTCATAGGTTGGCCATCCTCACAGGAAGCCCACATGTTCAAACAATAAGAAAATTCTTTAATCAAGGTCTAGGATTGGGGGGTCACACAATTTCCCCAAAATCAGCACAACAGATTCAACCATGTAAGAGATGACTTAATAAAAAAGTAACCTTATTTTAAAATATTATTGTTTCAAGTATATTTAACATAAAACATGATGTGTAGTTTGAAATTTGTGAATATGAGCAGGGGAATTCTTACCTAAAGCAGAATAGTCCTTATTACTATCATTTATTTATTCTGACTCAGAAAGGCATTTTCTAGCTTCTCTTTAAATCAGAGTGAGTGGGTCAAAACTAGAAATTAATAAAATAGTTTGGATATATTGTTTAGTGATAAGGTCTTCAGGAATTTATTCTTTCTTTCCCTTTTCAAAAGTAAAATGCTCTTCAGCACATGCAATTGCTAACTGTTCATCCAGTTTAGACTTCAAACTCAGGAAATTAAAATAAATAATTTGTATAATTTGAGGAAGTTCCTATTATGTACAGGGCATTAAAACATTTTTTGGGAGGTGGGGAGATGTACTGGGTTATAATGTTTATACTTACTGTAGTTTTTGACAGCAGAAGATGATCTACATTAAGCTGTTTTGTCACGTTTTCCCCCAGGTTTTTCTTTCATCCAATCTTGGTTAATCAGATCACATATGTGAACTTCAGTCAATTGCCTAATAAATGTATGTAATGTATATATGCATGTATGTATGTGTATGTGTATATTCATGTATGTTTATATATGTGTGTGTATTCATACACACATTTCCTACTACTAAAAAGCTTTATATGCCTTAGTAAAATTTAGAGGAAGCAGGATTGAATATTTGGAAAATATTCTGTGTAAGATTTGCAGTGCCTCACTCCTTAATACCTTCATCATCTGAAATGGAAATGAGCATAACTTGTCTAAAAATTTACATTGTATGCATTGATCTCTCAAAATAAAGCACATACTATTTATTTATTTACTAAACCTTTTGTTTCCACAAAAGTATTTGCCCAGTTCTCAAGGTAATCTGTTCTTTGCCTTCATTAATTTTCTCAGGGCATCTTTCACTTCCTTGTTTCTCAGGCTATAGATAATAGGATTCAAAAATGGGATGATAATGGAATAAAGCAAAGCAACCATCTTGTCTATATTTTCAGTGTGGTTGGATTTTTGATGTAGATACATTGCATTGGCATAAAATAAGGTGACCACAGTGAGATGTGATGAGCAAGTGGAAAATGCTTTATTCTGACTTCTAACTGATGGTATGTTTACTATAATGAAAAAAGATATGGATATAAGAAATCAACACCAGCAAAAAGGGGACATGCTTAGAGCAATCCTGTCTGGGATATCAGATATACAGAGGTTATCATATCATTTCATAGCTTTCCAATGAAGGCTAAACATCAATTTACATCCATTACATCTATCTTTTTTCATTGGGCTTAGTTACTGGTTTGTTTGCCCTTCTTGGAATCTATGCCACTTTTCCTTAACAAATAAAAAGAATGGTGATCAGTGGTGGGATTAAATTTTTTTTTATTACTGGTTCTGTGGGAATGGCTTGGTGGTCGTAGTGTGGCTTGGTGAGCATGGCTTGGTGGGTGTGGCAGGGGAAGGATACTGTAAAATCTCCATTCCCTCTCCACTCATTCCCTCCCGTTCCCTCCCCATCCCCCAAACCTGCTTTTCAGCTCTGTTCTCCTGTGCAGGGCAACAAAACAAGACCCAGCCAATCAGCTGAGACTTGGGAGGCAGAGAATAGATGAGAGCTGGGCCAGCTAGATATGGTATTTGCCAGTTCTCCAAACTACTCAATATTTCCACTACTGCTTCTCTAGAACTGGTCAGAACCTGCTGAATACCACCTCTGATGGTGATGTATATGTGGAATGCCCTTGGAAGACAGGTGGGAGAGCCACTGACAAGACAATAGTCTGATAAATGAAATCTGAATGTGCAGAAAAATGCAGGCATGGCAAATATCCCAGGTGGAATTTAGCTTCCTGGCTTCTTGGATTGTAAAGGTGAGAGGTAACTGTTTTAAGTGTAAAAAGCCTGGCCACTTTCAGAAGGACTGTCGTTCTACACCTTCTATGCCTCAGAATCATCCTTCTAAGAAGTGCCCTATTTGTAAAAAGGGATTTCTTTGGGCCAATCAATGTCGGTTTCGATCGGGAAACTTGCCAATGGGTGTGGCAGAATCCAGAACCCAGAATCCAAAGCGTGCCTTTCCCATCACTCTGACTCCTCCAGCAGTCTCTCTCACTCCTCCCCAGCCACAGCTGGTAGCGCTGGGATCAATTTAATCACTCACGAGGAAATTGAGTTTAAATTTCCTTTGGACGTTAAAATAGTTCCATCTCAATTTAAAGGTCCTCTTCCTTCAGGATTAGTTGGCTTAATTTTGCCTCGTTCTTCTGCACACTAAAAGGGCTGTTTTGTTGTGCCTGGGGTAATAGATTCAGATTACACTGGTATCCTCGTGATTCAGATTTGGGTGAATCTTCCTCAAGTTCTTCCTTGTAATTCTTCTGTTGCTCAATTGCTTCTTCTTCCACATGAAATTCCATCTCCTGGTATAGGTAATCGTGTGGATGCAGGATTTGGATCAACTTCTTTATCTGTAGGCTTACTTCATCAGCTGAACTCCTCTTGTCCTTTGTTAATGCTCTTCCTTAATAAACAACCATTTCAAGGGTTATTGGATATTGGAGCCGATGTTACTGTCATCTCCTCTTTACAGTGGCCAGTACAGTGGCCAAAAATGACAGTTTCTTCATTGTGGGGAATAGGAGGTTCTACAGCTGCTTGGCAGAGTGTTCAAGAAATTAATGTTACAACATCTGCTGGTAAGTCCTTTTTCCTACAACCATACATTCCAAATATTCATACTAATATTTGGGGCTGTGATATTCTTTCTCTTCTTAATGCCCATTTGATTCTTGATGATGGCTCTTCCTCTTAAATGGCTCTGTTCTACGCCAATTTGGGTGGAACATTGGCCATTATCAAGGGAAAAACTCGCTGCTTTACAACAATTGGTTCAAGAACAATTGGCTGCTGGTCATATAGAACCTTCTACTAGTCTTTGAAATACTCCTGTTTTTGTTATATGATTTCAGAATCATATCAGATAGCCTTTTCTCAATATTTGGGAAACTTGTTGTATTCTTTACCCAAGGATCCTAGAATAGTGGTTACTACTACTTTAAATCCAGCCTTTTCTTCCATTTTTGTGCGAAATCCTATTTCTAAAGCTCTTACAGTCTTTACTGATGGATCACTTACAAGGGGTATGGTTGTCTGGCAGATTCAACAACAATGGTATTCTAAATTTACTGCCATGCAGACTTCAGCTCAACGTGCTGAGCTGGCAGCTGTGATTTTGGCTTTACAATTGTTCAATGACCAACCTATTAACTTGATCGTTGATACTCAATATGTGTATTTAGCTATGCAATCTCTTCCCTTTTCTTATTGTGCTCTCTCTTTGGATAAGAATTTGTTATCCTTGTTTTTATCTTTAAAGAATAGTTTGGAAACTCGGTTGTATTCTTTGTATGTAGAACACATTCCAAGTCATACTCCCTTTACTAATGCCTTGACTGAAGGAAATCGGAAGGCAGATGTATCCTTAAAGGATTTTGTGTCCTTGTTTGTTGATCCTGTTGATAGTCATTCTTATTTTCATCAAAATGCCAAATCGCTTGCAAACCAATTTAAAATTTCATTATCTCAAGCCCGGGATATTGTCCGTGCTTGTCCAGCTTGTCAGCAACTGGCAGTTCCCTTTCCAGTGGATGTCAACCCACAAGGAACCCAAGCTAATCAAATTTGGTAAATGGATGTAACTCAATTTTCAACCTTTAAGCCATACTGTTATCTTCATATGTCTATTGACACTCATTCACATTTCCTTTGGGTTACTGTTTCAAAACATGAACGTACTTCAGATGTTATTTCTCATTGCCTATCCTCTTTTGCTTTAATGGGTCGGCCTTCTCAGTTGAAAACTGACAATGGCCCTGCTTATATTAGTAAGGAACTTCAAACCTTTTGTCAGAAATGGAATATTACTGGGAAGAAGGTGGAGCATCCTCGCTGACGGGCAGTAGATCGCAACTCTCTGTGGCTATCATTCGTGCTCTTTCGTCGGAGAGCCCCAATCATTCTGATTAGGGGCTGAAACTGCCTTGGAGGAGCAGCGGAGTAAGAGGAAGCAGCAAGCCTGATTGTGGGGAGCCGCATCTCTCCCCGGGCTTTTTTTTCCTCCCAAAGACGACTGCAGCGGTGGTCTAAAATGGCCATCTCGAAGAGGATGACTCAGCTCAACTAAGATTTGTGCAGGAGGGAAGAAAGAGGTGGATAACATCTGAACTGGGACAACTGGACAATATAACTAAACAAAAGTACCCCAGGACTAAGGTAACATAGAATTTTTAAGAAAAGTGAGCGGCGAAATTACAAAGGGACAGAGAAAAAAAGAAAAATACTTTTGACAGCTAAATGGGGCTTCGAACTGGGAAAGGAAGAAGCTGGAATTAAAGACATAATGAAATTGGACTAAAATAATTTGGGAATAAACAAGTATAAAACCAAAGCTGGACTTAAGGTTGACAATGAATAATAACAACAAAGTTTACAAATTGGAGACTGGATTGTGTTGGAATATTGAGGTTCAAAAAACCTTAAATAAAAAAATAGGGGGAAAAGGTGAAGACTTTGTATAATAGAGCGTGTCACCTTTTGATAAAAATTTGGTCCAAATAAAAGGGAAAGTATCCTGTTTTTTGAATGAACTTGTGTGGATATAACATTACAGAAATATTGAAACAAAGTAAGAATTTTAGAAGTTGAAAGCAGAACCAGAATAAAGGAAAAAACAAGGAAAGATTGTGGGACTGATTGATGTTTTTGGTATAAACCCTGGGCTGGAATAACTGAGAACTTTAAAAAACTGAAAGAAGAAAGAAGGAAAGTAAAAGTGGTTTCTTTTTGTGGACTTTAACGATCATAAAATATAAGAATGATGATATCTCTTCGGGAATTAAAAATGGAACTTAAAAATATGAGAGAATTACTACAGGAAAGAGGCGAATCACTTTGCTCTGTGCTAGAAAAAATGGAAATGGCGATTGAAGAACAAGAAGAAAGATTCTCAGAGGAGGAGGAATCGACCCAAGGAGAAGACATTTTAAATAGACAATTAACACAAAGAACGCTACAAAGAAGTGGGGAAAGAAGGAAGGTTAAAAAGTTGAGTTTTAAGAAAGCAATTAAAAAAGGGAATACCTGTGAAGTTAGGAAAGGCAGGAAGATTCAGCAGAAAAGGGGAAATGAAGATATTAAGAGAGAGATAAATTGGAATGAGAAAAGTTATGGGGAAAAGAGGGGGAGGAGAAGCAGCAAGAAACAGGCATATGAAAGAAAGAAATACAGAAATAGTAAAATGTTGAAAGGAAATTGTTTCTTTACAACTAAAAGAAGGAATACCTGTGAAGTCAGGAAAGGCAGAAAGACTCAGCAGAAAAGGGGAAAGGAAGATATTAAGAAAGAGAGGGTTACAAATTGCAATGAGAAAAGATATGGGGAAAAGAGGGGGAGGAGAAGCAGTAAGAAACAGGCATGTGAAAGAAAGAAACACAGAACTAGTAAAATGTTGAAAAGAAATTGCTTTTTCAGAGATAATGGTTGATGAATTAAAAAGGGGATTCCACAGGGTGACAAGGGGTAATAAGAATATTTCTGCAATTAAAATATTTAGAAAATAGGGTAATATAGATACTGATAACTCTTATTAAAGGGGGGGGGGAATATGCTGTGGAATCCAATTGAAAAGATGTAATGATTAATGGTTTATTGGGAATTAAGATGAGGGAATAAAGGTATATTCTAATCATTAAGGTGTCACACTCAAAATAGTAAAAGAGGGGAAACTTATACTTGTTCTTTTTTGTGTGTGTGTGGCTGTGTTAAGATCTGTATTAATTTAGAATTTATAAAAAAAATGTGTAATGGAAAGGGAATATGACAGACTAAAGAACCAGCTAAATTAATAAGTTTAATATAGATTATTAAAAGCAAGGAGATAGATTAGGCAAATATATGTTGTTTATTTTTATTTTTAAAATAAATATTAAGGATTATATTTGAAATAATTGAAATGAAATAAAAAGATGTTTAGATTGAGATTAATGAAAGAATTTAGAATTAAACTTTATTATTATTATTATTATTATTATTATTATTATTATTATTATTATGAAAACACATATTGTTTATCTTTATGTTTAAAAACAAACATCAAAGGATTATATTTGAAATAATTGAAATGAAACAAAATCGATTGAGATTAATGAAAGAGGCCAGAATTAATGTGTTTGTTTCTCTCCTTACTGAAAATTTGGAATGGAAAAGGCAATAATAGAATTAAGTATGCATATATTAATGTATAATTGCTGTCATATTTGTATGTAAAGATGATGACCCAGAAATATGTTGTCCACTAAAAAGAGATTTTTGTTTTTAATGTGAAAAACTGAATAAAATTTGTTTTAAAAAAAAAAGAAATGGAATATTACTTTAGTGCACAGAATTCCTTAAACTCTCAGGGTCAAGCTATAGATGAGCGAGCTCATCGTACTTTTAAGGCATTGCTTCAGAAACAATTACAAACTGAATCTGGCCCTTACCATCTGTGAAAGATTCAAAATCTCATTGCTGTAGCATTATATACTTGGAATTATTTAACCTTTTAAGATTCTCTTGCAGACTCACCTGTTAATTTGCATTTTCAAACTACTGAATCTTTAGCAAGGCCTTAGGTAAAGTATCGTCAAGCTCCAGATCCAACCTGGAAAGGCCCTACACCACTGATCACCTGGGGTCGCGGTTATGCTGCCGTGGAAGATCCTTCTACTGGACAAGCAGTGTGGGTGCCAGCGCGCTGTGTTCATCCTCATCATGGCATGGCATCAGGGCCTTCATAACCCGATTCCGGAATTCAATCTTCATCTGAACACGGAAGTCCGTCTTCCAAGGTCGACGCGCCTGCTACCCATCACTTGGGGCCAGGTTAAATTTACTACATATCAAGCTCAACAACAACTGCAACAGGCCTCATTACCTCAGACTCCTGAAAATCTTGTTGCTGCTGTTTTTGCTATTATTACTGCTAACTCTGTTACCATTTTACTTTGTATTTTCTTGTTTATGGTTAATGGTGTTTCTGCTCAAAATGACACTTCTGTGGTTCGTCTTAACCCTAATTTGTGGGTTCGTCATGCCCAATATATGTTTATGACCCATGGCACAAATATTATTTTATACTATGAGCCCCCAATGGCATTTGGTCAAATTTCTTTTATCCCTAACTTGATCATGTCTTCTACATTTATTGTCTCACAATTACAATCTATTTCACACTCCTGGCTACTTTCTAAACCCCCTATGCAATTGAATTCTGTCCATTGGCGTTACTTGAAAGTTAGTCAATTTACAAGGGATCTGTGTTTCTGTTGTCACGCTAAACACACTTGGCTTCATAATTGCTCTGATTATGATGCTGCTCAGCACATATTAAAAAAGCTAGGGAATTATAGTTATTGTTCTAACTACTATTGGTTGTCAGTTACCTTTAATTCTTCTTTGTATGGAATTAATATAGCTCCTGATATGTATCCTGACAATTTTCCTATTTTTAATGCCTGATCAATCTAAGACAGTATCGATATATGCTGGTTGGCAGCTTAAGGATCCTAATATGTGGTTCTTTTTTGATAAATATGCCACTAATGTTCATCCTCAGAATTACCAATGTGCAACTATAGGTTATTTTACTCTACCTGTTCAAATAGGTACGCTCCCATCAACTTGACAGCGGCGTTCCTCTCTGGGGCCTACATGTAATGATGAAGTCATTATTGACACACAATTGTCTTCTGGTTCTTCATTTGGCCGTGCATTGGCAGGGGCCGTTACAGGAGTCCTTACTCTTATCCTGGCATAATTGCTCAAGAAAACAGACGATCTATTCTTGGTCTCACCTGCAGACTTGAAAAATCCATCAATCTACTGCTGCTATTATTCATGATTTGCAGCATGAAATAGAAGATTTAAATCAAGATGTCTTACAGCAGTGTTTTGCCATAGACTATCTTTTAGCCCGTCAGGGAGGGTTCTGTACGTTAGTTGGACACCGTGGATGTGCTGTGCATTTTCATTCTTTGAATAAAACTATTGAGGATGAGCTTGCTAATTTACAATCATACATTCAAAATAATATCCATGCGCATTACTCACCTTTTGAGTGGCTAACCAATTGGCTCCCTGATTGGTCTTGGCTCAGACAGTTTTTCTTTTATGCTATAATTATTATTATTGTACTAATTGCAACCTGTTGTTTTATTCAATGTATTCCAAATTTATTCACATTGTTTCATCCTGCTTCCCCCTCTCTTACTCCTCTACAATTGCGATACATTCATAAATCTTTGAATCCTCCATTTAAAATAAAAAATGAGGATATGTAGAGTTGTAATTGCAGGAATGTTCTAATCTCGGATGGCAAACCTCAGATAAAGAATGTTTCCAAGCAAATACAATTCAGGCAAACAAAGCCACTAATCTAAAGGAGGATTAGAGAGAGGAAGTAAACATATTTTAGACTTTAACTAAAGATAATTTATTGTGTTATTTACTATGCTAAACAGTAATGAAAGTTAAGCAGTGACCAAAGTTAACCAATGATTGAGGATAACTAAAAATGTGTATAAATGCAAGACTAAACTCCAATAAAGTTCATCATGATTCAGTTGATCATGATCAAACAACTCGACTGCCTCGTCATTACAACAGCCGGGGATCTAATTCTATGTAGTTCATTACGTTCTCTGATTCTCTCTTTAAACTATGAAATCACCACCATTTGATTGTTTTTGTTACTTCATTCAATGAAGTAATGTTCCTTTTGTTTACCACATTTAGATTTGGCAAATGCCACATTCTGGTATCCTGTGCAGAAATGCACAACTTTTCCTTCTCCACTTCTTGTACTGCACTTGTATCATGTTTCAAGAAGGGTTCATTCTCCTCTTTTTGAAATAAAAATATCCTCATTGGTCAAAAGGAGTTAGTTAGCTGCTCAATTATTTGGAATGATTTTTTTTAAAACAAAGCACAACTGTTTCATACCTGCAACATATTTCACTAAATCAAACACTAGAACTGACCATAGAAAATCATGAGTCTAAAATGAGAACAAGCATGCAAAAGCATAATCTTGCAGTTGACACCTTACATACTTGTTTCTTTTTTTTTTAAGACAAATTTTATTGATTTTTAAAAACAATACACAAACAAAACGTAGAATATAATAACATAAGACATCTTTTCTGAAAAACAAATAAAACATCTTATTTAAAGACAGGATAATTCCAAATTATTTCCATACAAACACAATTTAATATGTATATTTATCTTATCTGTTCAACTTCATATATTTTCCCAACTTCTCTTTATTTCTCCCTTTCCTTCTATTCAGTTATATTTCTTTTGCCTTGGATTATATATATTCATTGTATCCATCTGTTTTATTTACAATTTCATTATTCTCTTCCAACATTCTTCTAGCGTTTTATTAATTCAAACATAGACAAACAAAACACAAAACATAAATACATAAAACTTCTTTTTGGAAAGCGGCTTACCCCGGGTTACATCTTTTATACAGACTTAAATCAAATTCATGCTCACTTAATATACTATTTCATATCTTATTTAACATTCTATATTTTCTATATATTTCTCTCTTCTATTCACTCTCTTAATTCTATTTTATTTATTTCATCTCAGTTTAGATAATTATACTTGCATCTTTTGTCCATTCTCTTTCAATTATCTATTTATCTTTTCTTTCTAATACAATATTTCTCCTGTAATCACTGGTTGAAGTATGACAACTTTTTATCTTTCCCCTAAATTTAACACTTAAAATAATACATACTTTCCATACTGATTCTGCTTAGTACATTCTAAGTACTACATTTTAGAATAATAAAACAAAAAAAAGAGAATTAAGTTTATAATATAATAAAAACAATATTCCATAGAAAGTTAAACTCTATTGTTAAATCTTAAACATTTTTATACATTCCATTTAATACATTATTAACTCATATAATATTTCAGTTTTCTAACTCGATTTCAAATACTAATATCTACAATACAGTCTTATGTACTTTTGCAGAATCATTTTTTTTAAAATTATAAAATTAACCTGTTTTTTAACATCTTGTTTTAAACCTTTATGACTTCTCTTTCCTTTTCCCTTCCTTTCTTATCAATTCTAGCTTTTTTGCCCCCCACCATCTCTCAAACTCCACTCTCTTAATCTTCCCTCTCTGTTGTATTTCTCTTTTCTGTTGCTTTCTGACATTGTATCGATATTTCATCTTATTTTTCCCTTTCTTGGTTGCTTTTTTAAGTTCTGAGTTCTCCATTTTCTTTCCCCCCTTTCTCTTTTCTTCCTCAACTAAGATTATTTGTCCATTAAAGATGGCTTCTTCTTCTTCATCCCAACCTTCTTGTTGTTGTATTTCTTGGTAGGTAGAAATCGTCATTTCTAAAAAGTGAAAAATAGATCCAGAAGAGCCCTTGCCTTCTTGTTCCTCTTCTTTTAGCTTTTGAAATTCCATTTGCAATTCTTCAACAGATAATGCCTTTTTTTTAAAGAACAACCCAAATGTTTTTAATCTTTCAAGAAATAGTTCCTAAAAATCCCAAAGTCACAAAGCAATCCAAATCAGAACTGTTTCATTTAGCACTTTCTTCTTTTTATATTTTCTCTTCCTGGGGTAGAATTCAATTACACAGTTCCAAAGTAATTTTTTAGAAGTCTTATTACCATTTATTTCTGGTCTTATAAACTCCAAGCAGTCTCCTTCAGTACAATCTTAAAATAAGTTCTTTACCTCTTCCCTCCCACTTATAGCAAAGAAAAAGTTTTAGTTTTTAATTCCAATGTTCAGAAATCTTTTATCCCCTTGGCTTTAAATTTCAAGTTTAGTTACCTTCTGTGCCCAAGCAGGTTTTTCAGATTTCCATCTGCTATTCCGTGGGGAGGGAGAGTGAGAGAAAATAACTTTCCCTTTCAATTTTCTTCCGCCACTTTTACAGTCTTCTTGGGAAACAATGTATCATTCAAACGATTAGATTTCCAGGGTATTTAAAGGTTCCTTGTTGTCCCGGTTCATCCAAAAACTTTCACTTTCTCCGACTTCCTCCTGCACAATCTTACCCGGCTGCAGGCTTCTTTGTGGCGGCCATTGCTGACCGCCGCTCCACCGCCTTGGGAAAAAGGAGTTTAGCTGGCTGAGGAGGGGGTTTGCGATACCCCCAAGCCCCTACCCGGATCTCCTCTATCTTCGGTTGCCTGTATGGGGCAACCATATCCTCCAGATCCAGCTGGATCGGAGGCACATCGGCGGCGAGCGCAGCAGGAACTGCGCACGATCGCAGATTCCTTCTGCCGCCGAAGCCTTGCAAACCGGAATCCCCCATACTTGTTTCTTGATGTGTAATACAAGCATGTAAGTTTCAGCATTTCTTTTTCTTTTTTATAGTGTATTACCTTATTTCCTTTCTCCTTCTATTTCTCTATAACAACAATCCATTCAGGGGAACTAGACTGAGACAGAGAGAGGCTGATCCAAAGAATTTCAGCCTAAAGCAGGACTGGAACTCACAGTCTTCTGGTTTCTAGCCTGGTGACTTAATCAAGTAAATAAAAAAAGTGTTTTAGTTATTCCAATTTTAAAATAAAATTATTCCTGTTCTTTCAACTTTTTTTTTTCTGTAGACACATCTAGGATGTTTTGAAGTCAATGTTTCTTCTTCCCTGCCTCCCTCCCTCTTTTCTTCCTTCTCTCCTTCCTTCCTTCCTTCCTTCCTTCCTTCCTTCCTTCCTTCCTTCCTTCCTTCCTTCCTTCCTTCCTTCCTTCCTTCCTTCCTTTCTTTCTTTCTCAACAGCAAAGAAAGATTATTTCAACTTCTATAAACTCAAAGAAATTATAAAAAAATTAAATGCAATTATAAAGCACAGATACAATATGTGCATGTTAGCAGCTGGATCGCTCCATTCTAAACTACTTAATGCTTGTAAACAATCTCCCAAAATACTTCATCTAATGGCAATTATAATAGTCTAATAAAGTGATAATGAAGACATGAACAACTACTATGAGGTCCTGGATGAAAATTGGCATGCCAACTAAAGGCCCCTACCCAACCTGCAATAGCATTGTCCAGCAGGATTGTTAAATTGTGGATCTGCTTCTTTAGGAACAACCACATCCTATGAAGAACAACATTAAAAACATTAAGGAACCCTTGTTGGCACATTGAGTTGTGGTGAAATCTTTCCTTTCTTCTAATCCCCGGGTGTCAAACTCAATTTCATTGAGGACTGCATCAGGGTTGTGTTTGACCTTGGAAGGGTGGGGTGGCCATGGCTGGGGGTCAGCATGGCCATGGTGGGCATGACACGGGACTCGGGTTGGGGGCACTTGTGAAGGCCAAGTGCTAAAGCAGGACTTCCCTGAGACCCTCCCTCAATCTCATTATAAACTCCTTCCTTCCGTCCTCCCTCCTTCCTTCCTTCCTTCTTTCTTTCCTTCCTTCCTTCCTTCCTTCCTTCCTTCCTTCCTTCCTTCCTTCCTTCCTTCCTTCCTTCCCCTCTTTCTTTATTTTGCTTTCTCTCTCTTTTCCTTCTTCTTCTCTTCCCATCTTCCCTTCTTTTTCTTTATATTTCCTCTTTCCCTTTCTCCTTTCCTAACTCTTCTTGCATGCTCAAATATAGGAAATATTTCTCCTTTTGTTTTTAGTTTGTTTTGATAGCTCTCTGCCAGTGAAAATGGAACTTGGGGGCCGTACATGGGCCCCATGCCCCATTTTTTACCATGATGGCCTCCTGAAGCCCTCTGCCAGTGAAAATGGAGCCCAGGAGGGCACATGCAGTCCCCCAGGCTCTGTTTTCACTGGTAGAGGCACTACAGGCTGATCCTATGCTGTTTCCAGGCTGGCCCCATAGGCTAGGTCTAAGCACATGGAATCCAGCCCATGGGCCTTGAATTTGACACCCCTATTCTAAGCCATTGACCATGTTTTCTAAGGTAATTCTGTTTCATAACAAATGAAAAGTTCTGTTCTTCCAAACCAAATTTTCCACTTCTGTTTTCAGATTTTCAACTTAATCTCCTAGACAAATATTTGAAATAGCTCAAAACAACAGTTGATTTAACAATGACTGTCGAAAATTCTGATTCTCTCTCAGATGCTTCAGGATGTTTGTGTTTCTAATATAAATTGTAAACATTCATATATATTATTGATATTTATTAGAAGCATAAATTATTCAGAACTGAAGTAAACAAGGTTAGGTCTTCTGGTTTGTGGTCCTGTTGAGTCAGAGCGGAATCTGTGATCATGCGTAGTTTTGCTCTCGCTTGCTCGTTGGAGGGTCCTATTTGGGACCAGAACCACCCTTGAGGTGTGGTGAAGAAAGGGTGATCTACTGGAGGGTTGAGGGTAGCTGCATCTCCCCTCCCCAAAAAGGAAAAACCCCTCCAAAGATGAGCTGAAGTGGTGGTCTAAAATGGCCACTAAGAAGACAGGAAGCAGCCCAGGAAAATAAGACTGTGCTGGAGAATTGTTAGTGGTGTGTCAACCAGGTGAAACGTATGTACATTAAGGTACCCTGGAATTAAGAAATAAAGAAATTCTTAGGAAATATTGTACAAGTGGCAGAGAGAGAGAGAGAGAGAGAGAGAGAGAGAGAGAGAGAGAGAGAGAGAGAGAGAGAGAGAGAGAGAGAGAGAGAGAGAGATTTTGCTGTGTTCTTCTTGATTGGTGTTTCTAATATCTTCTGTCTGTTTTGTAGCATTTCTTTTGTCTTGATTGGCTGGAAACATTGTGTTTCCTATATTTTCAATCTTATCAGAGAAGCCATAGAGAGTGAAAAAAGACCTGAAAGCATGAATAGAAGAGATGATTCCACCAGACTGTCAATTATCTGGAAACCTGCACTCACAAACAAAAAAATCTCCACACCACAAGCCAAGCAAACACCTGGGCACAAACAGACCCTCCCGATACCTCCAGCTTAAACACACCCCAACCAGGCACCCAGATGAAACCTAGCTTCCTAATAAATGATAGCCGTCCATTTACTCGAAGTCAAGCTGCACTAAAAGCCTCCAACACAGGAAACACAATGTTGCCAGCCAATCAAGACAAAAAAAAAATGCTACAAAACACAGAAGATATTAGAAACACCAATCAAGCAGAACACAGCAAACTCCAAGACCAATAAACACAGACCAAGACTCCCAAAAATCAGGATGAAGAAAAAACCACTCTGGAACAGCGTAGGCTAGCACCAAATTTAAAACAGAAATGGCTGTGAAAGTCTGACTCACAGACGAACACAATGCAGAAGCCTGATGATGGCAGATGAGATTCTGCCGAAACATCGCTACAACTTTAAAAGCACAACTATAATGATGTGGGAAAATACCCGAAAAGAGCTGAATACCATACATATAAATACCCGTGAAAAGTTAAGAAAAGAGAGAGAGAGAGAGAGAGAGAGAGGAGGGAGGGAGGGAGGGAGGGAGAGAGAGAGAGAGGGAGGGAGGGAGGGAGAGAGAGAGAGAGAGAGAGAGAGAGATTTTTTTCAAGAACTTAGTGTGTATTTAAGGAAATGTAACAAGCAGAATTTGATTAATAATAGTTATGTGTTATAAAATAGAGGTTAGAAAATGAATGCTATAACTGTAAAGACATAATTTAAGCTTTAAATAAGATTTGAATGGATAATAATTAAAAGATACAAAGGTGTTACATTCCAGTTTAGTAATTACAGGGGAAAATTTGTTCTATGAGAAAAGGAAATATGAAATTGTAAACAGGACAGACACAAGTATAAAAATATTGAAGATGCTCTTATGGAAGATATGAAGGCTTTGGTGGACTGGTGCAATATAAGTACCAGTACCAGTTCTAAATGTTAATTTAAAAAAAGGAGATCATTGTAGATTTTAGAAAGAGCTGGCATAGTCATATTCCACTCAGTATCAAGGGTGCAGCTGTGGAGGTAGTCAACGATATTAAGTATCTGGGGGTGAAGATAACTAAAATCTGAACTGGTGTGTCCACACATCATCCTTAGTGAAGCATGCAAACCAGCATTTGCATTTCCTGCATCAGATAAGAAGAGGACATCTTGCTCCTTCCGTCTGGCTATTTTTTAGAGAGGCATGCTTGAGAGCATTTTAAAAAACTGCATCACTGTTTGGACTGGTGGCAGCAGTTCCTCAGATAGAAAGCCCATATAGAGAGTGATAAGGACAGCTGTGAAGATTATAGGAAGCTCACTTCTTATTTTTCAGGATACTGCTTATAAGGGCTATGTGCTTAGAGATCAAAGCATTGTTAGAAACTGCACACATCCACTTTATGGCCTGTTTCTGTTGCTTCCCTCTGCATTATGATATATACCTACTAAATTATGATTCCTGAATATTGGTAGTGGAATATTTAATCATTCAGATTGGGTTTAACAAAATTTGGTCATCTATAATTGTTTTATTTTTTATATTTATGTCTTCAATATTAAACTACTTTTTTTGCTTTTCCAGTTAATATACCTTCAAAAATGTACACATACTACATATGTGTATTTGTCAGTATTCCAGAAGGATGTACATTGATTTTGTAAATAAAATATAGTTTCATTCTAATAATACAACATTTTCAGTTATTGTTTTTAAATTATTACATGGTTGCATTTTTTTTTTGTTTAGCACATTAAAATCTGCCTACTTTAAATCAAGGCAATTTATACTGTGCATTTAAAATAGAATAAAACAGCAATGAAATTCTAATTAAAAACAAATTTTCCACCTGTCTTTAATTTTCAAAGTGAGTGAATTATAGTTTTGGAAGTCCAAGATCAAAACATCAAATCCTGGAATTTAAAAGAAAACAAAAGAATTTGAACTTACTGATAATGTTAGAAATATGAATTTTCTATATATTGTGTTTGTGCAGTCTACCAAAAAGGTATTTTCTAAAATAACACAAATGTATCCACAAATTTGTGTAGTAAACAGATGTGCCCAGGTCACAAATGCATGCTTGTGTGTATACCCAATATTTTCTCTCTGGCTTTGCCCATAACAAAAATCCAAAATTGTTTTAGAAGCATTATTCCATTATACAATTAATATAAGTATTTTGTTCTCAAATTGTACTCTAAATAAAATATAATCATTAACCAGCTGAAATGATATGAAGAGGTACAAAAGAGTATTAGATAACCATGTCATGATTTTTTTCTTTGTAGTCAGGTTTGTTTATCATTAATGTAGTATCCATGAAAGTAGCTATACTGAATTACAATAAAAATTTATGAGATGTGCCATTCAAAAATGACTTAAAAAGGAAGAATGAAATACGCATAAACAAAGATTTAATTCAATATTTCCAAAAGTGAATGAGGTTACAGAGGGTGGGTATATCACAGTTATTACTTTGTTCAGGTCAAATGATGAATGGGTGGTTGGACTTACATACATAAAAATAACAGTTCCATAATATAAAGAAACAAGAGCCAGATGAGAGGCTCAAGTGGAGAAAGCCTTATGATGACCATGCGAAGATGGTATTTTCAATATAGTTATGCCAATAACTAGGAGATAATAGTGCAGAGGAAAGTACTCAGAATCACCATTGCTGAAAGTAAGAAGGTAATCTGCTGTATCAATGAGGTATCAAAACAAGTCAGTGCTGTAATGGGCCAATTCCATTGTGTGCCAAGCCTCACGTGAGCAACCTCAATAGTTCCAGTACATGCCAGGTCTCACGTAGGCTGAAAGCAGGTACCAAGAACAAGGCCATTAAACACGTCACAAGGGCAGTTAACTGAAATGCAGTTTGGTTTGCTAGTTTAAATTTACCATGGCATTGTGATTGGAAGATGCGATGCATCCACTAACATTCCTACGCATGTAACATAATGATTGGATGGAGCTCACCTCTTTGTATGTTCTTAATAAAAAGAGTTCCCCTAACTCTGATCGGGGCAGCTCACCCAAGATAGAACTTGCGTTGGTGTCTTTCTTGATGCATTCGACCACCCAGTGAGAAGCCTTCCATATGCGGAGCAAAGCCGCAATTGGTAACCCCGACGTGATCCGCTAAAGAAAACGGGTGCGTCTCTCTTCGACTGCCTATCTTACCTGGCCGGACGAGCCAGTTGCAACCCAGGGACGCCGTCTCCGTGTCACGGATCCCTCCCCAGGAATCTTCAGCAAAGAAGACATCCTCCCTTCAGGTGAGTATGGGCGGAAAATTCTCCAAAGAGCAGATGGCACATTTGCAGGAATTAGGAGAATTAATGAAGAGTTCAATTCGTATTCTTGGGAATCAGGGCAAAACGCTCCTGATTCCAACTAAGAAGGACCTTATTACCCTTTTGACTTACATTTACACGCAATGCCTGGCTTATCCGGATAAAGGGTCCTTGAAAGTTTCCACATGGCAACGTTTGGGTGACTATTTTCATAGCAATCCCAGGGCTCCACCAAAATTTCTGACCACGTGGAGGACAGTCATGGAATGCTTAACAATCCATGGCTCAGCGCTGACCAAGGCCAGCGCTCCCCCTCCCCTGAGGGGGATCCTCCTCCTCCCTATACAGCTGAAACCAAAACAAAGGACGCTTTCCCATTAGAAACTCCCCCCCCCCACTGCTCCTGAACCCATGAGTTCTCCTAACTCAAATCCAGCGAGGGATCAGACACCCATGGGAGCATTCGCACAAGCCATGGTGCAGGGACGCAGAGAAGGCTCTCTTACTCTAGAGGAGCTCTCTCTCTGTCCCGTTGAATATGAAGGGATGAAGCCGAAATATGGTGCCTAGACTTGAACCTTTATCCATGAAATTAATTAGAGATTTAAAACAAGCCGTGGCCATGTACGGCATCCAGGCACCATATGTCAGAGGCTTCATTAACACCATCAGCACCTCCTTTTTCATGTTACCCCAAGATTGGAAGGATCTTTTTCGCATGATACTGACAGGACCACAGTACGTTGTTTGGGAGTCAGACTTTCGCGCCGAGGCTGAAAAATTTGCCCGCGATCATGGTAGGGTCGCGAGAGCGGATCAAATTTGTGGTATGGGTCAATTTATGGATTTAGCAGCTCAGGCGACACTCCCACAACGTACCCTTACCTTTGCCAGTATCATAGCAATCAAAGCCCTTGACAAAGTTGATGATCCTACCTCTGGCATCGTAGGATCTTTTTCAAAAATTATTCAAAGCTCAAATCAGCCTTATGCCGAGTTCATAGAGGAGCTTCAGAAAGCCATTCATAGGCAAATCTCTAATGAGGAGGCCCGTATAGAGTTTCTGTTAAAACTGGCTGTTGAAAATGCTAATGAGGATTGCAAAAGGATTCTGCAGCCTCTATCTGCCCGAGGGGGGGCTTCCCTCTCGGACTATCTAAAGGCTTGCAGAATCGTGGGGACTGTCTCCTACAATATGGAGCATCTGGCTATGGCTTTGCAGCAAGCAAACTCTCAGAACAGGCCGGCCGGAAACTGCTTCAATTGTGGGAAACCTGGCCATTTTAAGGCACAATGCAGAACCAGAGACAATACACAAGACAACACCAAGCCTAAGACGATATGCCCCAGGTGCAAGAAAGGGTACCACTAGGCAAATCAGTGTCGCAGCAACAATTCTCAGCCACAGGGAAACTAGAGATCAGCCAGCCCCACTCCAAAGGCTGACTCCATATCTTTCCACCTAATTGCCTCCGAAGATATGGAAATTGACATCCCAGGCACTGTTTACTTTCTCCCCACATGCCTGAAAACGATCCCCCCTGCCATGACACCCCTCATAATCTATCCCATCTGAGACCTCATGGCAAGGGGAATCATCGCTTCTCCGTTTTTGAGAGACTCCGACGACTTTTCCTCAGTAGCCATGGCAGTAATTGGAAATACTCCCACAAAATTTAGCAAGGGAGAATTAGTAGCAACCGCTATTCCAGTACCTGTTAAAACAGCTGATGCATGGGCAGTTACTGTCCATCAGACAGTAGAACAAGCCAGGCCTGTGTTACAATTTACAATCCATAACAAAGTCTTCTCGGGTCTCTTAGATACTGGAGCTGATGTAAGTGTCATCCGAACGGCTGAGTGGCCGGACGATTGGCCTTTGGAAACTGCCCCAGCCGTTCGGGAGTGGGAGGAGTTCAGCACGCCCACCGTAGCAAACACTGGCTACCGGTGAGTTCTTCTGATATTTCTCGCACTGCCTACCTCCAACCTTTGGTCCTTCCACTGCATACTAACCTGTGGGGCCGTGATCTTATGTCTCAACTTAATGCAAGACTCATTATTGATTAATGGAATCTTTTGCTAGAAATCCACTGCGGCTGCAATTAAAAACCACAGAACCTGTGTGGGTAGATCAATGGCCCCTCACTATAGACAAACTAGAGGCCCTGCACTCACTTGTTCAGGACCAAATTGTCAAAGGGCACGTTGAACCATCTGTCAGTCCATATAACACCCCCATATTTGTTATAAAGAAAAAGTCAGGAAAATTCAGGCTATTATGTGATTTGAGAGCCGTGAATGCGATTATAAAACCAATGGGGGCATTACAATGTGGTCTGCCAAATCCCAACATCATCCCTGAGAAATTTGATTTAATGGTCATTGATTTAAAAGACTGTTTTTTTTCTATCCCTCTGCATGAACAAGATCGTGCCTTATTCGCTTTTACACTACCTCGCTTAAACAACTCCTCTCCCTCCTCCCGCTTTCAGTGGAAAGTCCTACCTCAAGGCATGCTTAATAGTCCCACCATGTGTCAACACTATGTCAATAATGTCTTGCTACCCTATCGTTCAGCTTTTCCACAATTTCTGGTGTATCACTACATGGACGATATCCTTGTTGCAGCTCCTGGGCCACCGGGTACGGTGTTCACTTCATTCTCCTTCCTGAAAGCCATTCTTGCAGAAGGAGGTTTGTACATAGCACCTGAAAAGGTGCAAGTACTAACTCCATACGCATATCTGGGCTATAGAATGCTTTCTGCCTATCCTTCACTTCCCTCTATGTCTCTGTCTTCTCAACCCACCTTGGTTCAACTTCAGGAATATCTGGGTACCATTAACTGGGCCCAACCTTTCCTGTCTTTAACCACTGATATTCTTTCTCCATTGTTTGAGGCCCTTACCTGGGGAAAAAAGCCTGCAGATATAATATCCTTGCAGCAACCTCAGCTTCAAGCAATAACTCTCATAGAAGAAAATATCCGAAAAATATGGGTAGACAGAGCTGCTGCCAATACTCCTTTAGATATGGTCATTTTGGCCACCCCGAGGCTTATGACCGTGGTAGTAACTCAAAAGGACCAAAAACTCCACATCATAGAGTGGATCCACCTTTCCCACACGCCACGATGCTCCATCACTTCCAAATCAGCTCAATTGGCTCAATTGATCATAAAAGGTAGGAGTCGTGCAAAATTACTTATGGGAATAGATGTTTCCACACTTTTCATCCCTTTTTCACTGCAAATATGGGAACCTCTATTCCAGAACTCCCAAGAAATCCAGTTTGCCTTAGCTGACTGGCCTGGACTAGTTTCCTGCCACCCGCCCGCTGATCCACGTTTTCAAATCATTCGGACAATACCCATTTCTTTCTCCTCTCCCATCAGCAAAAGGCCTCTGGTCAACGCCTTGACTATTTTTGCTGATGGCAGTAGGGAATGAGGGGCATGCGCTTGGCAAAGGAATGGGGTGTGGCACACTAAAACCACCCCTGTGCAAACATCACCACAAAGGGCTGAGCTTGCTGCAACCATATTAGTCTTCCAGAATTTTAACGAACCCATCAACTTGATTTTAGACAGCCTATATGTTACCCAAATAGTCTCTACTATCCATGATTCTTACCTCTCTCCTGCTATTGATAAAAATCTCCTCTCTCTTTTTGTTACATTACAACACCTTGTTGCACAGCGTCTGTGGCTATTCTGTCTCAGTATTTTTCCATAAGAGAAATCCTGCTTAGCACGTATACCTCTCAGAGCAAAGTTCACTAAACTGACAGGAAAATAACTGACAGGAAGAAGCTAAATTGATAAGATTAACACAGAGGTCTGTGTCAGATAAAGTAAAGACATATTTCACAAAAGCCTGTGAAAGGATGTATATTCAATTTCACAAAAGTCTGTCAGATAAGATGTGTATTCTGTAAAGACATGTTTACCGGAAAACTATTAATCAATAAGTTCGTTACTTGTATCACGGAAGCCTGTTTTCAAAAGATAAAGTTTGTAACCTTCTTTGTCTTTCTGTAAACCCCCCTCACCCCCCTCTTTGAATCAGCACAATAAAAGAGCACAGCGTAGAGCAAGCTAGCAGCCTGAAAATCCCATCTGTCTCAGGCTCAAATGGGACAATTTCATCTGCCCAAGGCAATGCGCTGTCTCACCTAAAGAAATCTTCGTCTTGTGTTCTTTTTTCTTTTAGCTTTGCAATCACTCTTGCGAGAGTCCCTCAATCACCCTGGCTAGGGTTACGCTGCTCAAACTCACCCTGGATAGGGTCCTGCTTTTGCCAAACTTCGCCCTTGCGAGGGCTTCTCTGTATCTCACCCTTGCGAGGGTCCCTTTCTGAGAGGAATTCAGCAATCAACCTGAAGATCTAAACAACAGACCGGTCGCTCAACGCAACAGCTGGGGGCTCGTCCGGGATTCCTTGATTTGTCCGGGATTCCTTGGTCCGGGATTCCTTGGTCCGGGATCTCTTCGATCTTCAGGTTCCAAGGTGTGACTTCTGTCTAGAGGTGCATCTCCTTCACTCCCATTGCTACGCACCTGGCATAGGTTTCGTACGAATCGTAAGTAATGGGCTCCTCACTTTCTCAAGTTTCGTCAGGGCACAGGGACGAACTTTATAGTCTAGTGAAGAAGGCTAATTCCTTTCAGAAAATTAATGGTACAACTGTGTACCCAATTTCGAAGAAATCTTTAAATAAATTTATAATTTATATAGAGGCGCACTGTCCAGCCTATCCATCTGCTGGAACTCTTAGCCATTCTCAATGGGAAAAATTAGGAAAATATTTACATGAAATTCCCAGAGCTCCCATGGATATACTTATCTCTTGGAGAGCAATAATGGCTGTTATAACAATTGTTTATCCATCTTCTAGTCTTCCTGAAAAATATTTTTCTCCTGTTTCCTCTGATTCCCCTTCTTCTAATTTAAAAAATTCCAAGCCTCTTGCAGATCATTTTGATACAAATTCTTCCTTATCTCCTTATCCTGACATTTCTTCCCTCTCATTCTTCTCTTCCTGATTTTTCTCCTATGAAACCTGTGGGAGGAATCATAACTAAGCTTCTGTCATCACCTCTTTCTTTAGAAACAGAAAATCCTTCTGCTTATCCTATGACTATCATCCCTGGAGCAGCAGGAGGCAATGTTCATACTAACATTGAATTTAAAGTTTTGAAAAATATTAAAGATGCAGTTACAACTTATGGACTGCATTCTCCTTTTACTAGGGGAATACTTGATTCTTTGGTTACAGCTAATACAGTTATGTTATTGTATGATTGGAAAATGCTTTTCTCTATGCTTATGACTCCAGCGCAATATGTTGTGTGGCAATCTGAATATGAAAAAGGTATTGAGGCTGAAATTCGTAGGGGTTTGCCTGCTGGAGTAACTGAAGATCATTTAATGGGGAAAGGTCAATTTTCTACTTTAGTACAACAACAAAATTCTCCCCTCGTTGTTTTGCTATTATTCATATGTGTGCTATGAATGCTTTAAAGCGTGTGGATGATTCAGATTCACAGTCCACTCAAGCATTTTTAAAAATTATGCAAGGTCCTGATGAGCCTTATGCTTCATTCATCAGTCGGCTTCAAACAGCCTTAGATAGACAGATAGATAATTCTGTTGCTAAACAAGAATTACTTATAAAATTGGCTTTTTCAAATGCAAATCAAGATTGTCAAAAAATTCTACAGCCAGTTGCTAATAAGCCAGGAGTGACTTTGGCTGAGTTTTTACAACTCTGTAGAATTGTAGGAACAACCACTCATAAAATGGATATGCTTGCTACTGCAATCACTGCTTCATTACCAAATCCTAATTCTGCTTCCACTTTTTCTCCTGATGCTTTTGCTGTAACACGCAATGGCAATTGTTTTAACTGTGGAAAGCCAGGACATTTTAAAAATCAATGTCGTTTGCCAGGGGTGGAGCTGCCTTTCGTGGCCAAACCAGAGGTCCATCTTCCTCATCTAAGCCAAAAACTATCTGTCCTCGCTGCAGGAAAGGCTATCATTGGGCTTCACAATGTCATTCTAATCCTTCTCCTTCTCAGCCTTCGGAAACTAATTGAGGGGTCTTCAGCTAGCCCCGCTACAAAGGCTGAATTACCTGTCACAACATTTCCTGTGGTGCTGTTAGAGGATCTTGTGTATGATGATCCTGGTGCAGTTTTTACTCTTCCTTTAACTACAACATTTCTCAAACCTTTACCTCCTTCCACACCTGTCTTGCTTATTCCCAATTCTTCTCTTACAATAGAGGGTGTGGTTGCAGCTCCTTACTTATATGATTCTTCTGCTCTTAATAATCTTGCATTGGCTGCAATAGGAGATCGTTGCTTTACTTTAAAAAGGGGACAGTAGTGGCAACACTTATAATTTTGCCTCTTTTTGAACCACTTTCTTTGTTTGCATTACAGCAGCCTGTTCAAGCTTCAAAACCAACTCTTTCTGTTACACTCAATGGTCGAATTTTTGAAGGTCTGATTGACACCGGTGCAGATGTTTCTGTTATTCGTTCTTCTGAATGGCCCTCTTCTTGGTCTCTCACAGAAGCTTCTTCAGTGCAGGGTGTAGGTGGAGCTCAAGCTGCTAAGGTCAGCTCTCATTGGCTCTCTGCTTCTACTGAGCATTCTACTTTAACTGCTTATCTTAAACCCTATATCCTTCCTCTACATTGCAATCTATGGGGACGTGATTTACTTTCTCAATTTAAGGCATCTGGGGAAAAAAGGCTCAGGCCCCCCAAACCTCCCAACGTTGCAAAATATCTTAAATGTTTGTCTGTACACCCTTAACTTTCTCAATCTTACTGGCTCTCCTCCCTCCACAGCGGCTTCTCGCCACTTCACTAAGCCAGTAGTTCCCTCTTCCGTCCTCTTGTTTATTTCAGACAGCTTCCAGATCCTGCGTGGAAAGGTCCTGCACAGCTCATCACCTGGGGAAAAGGTTACGCAGCTGTCCAACTTCCTGATCGAGTGCTTTGGGTTCCTGCTCGCTGTGTCAGACCTTACCATGGCAAACCTGACTCTAACTCTAATCTTTCTTCTGATATCAATACTTCCTGTCTTTTCTCAATTTAAGGCATCTCCTGATGCTATTTTTGCTTTCCTTACTGACACTGTTACCTTTATTTTTTAAAGATAATCTTCTTTCTGCATGTAATTATGTTTTCCAACACAATGGTAGTTTTCTTTCTCCTACTTCTGACATAACTATTTACTATTACTATTCTCCTTGTTTAATATTTTTAACTATACATGTTACTCAACTTACTATAGGTTCTTATTCTTGCTTAGGATTTTTTCACAATCACACTTATTTCAATCACACTGTTCTATTGCTTTCAACTTCTTCAGTGGCATCTACTCCACTATCTTCGGTTTTACTTACATTGCCATCTCAAGCTAATTCTGAGAAAACTTTTCCTGGAGATAAACTACGCTGGCATCTTCGTTGCTGCTTTCCACCCTGTGATGTCACCAAATGCATATTGCATCATTCATCTTCCTGGGTTCCTGATCGCTACAAACCACCTGTCGTGCAAAGACGCTACCTCATCCCTGATGACATCCATCGCAAGACTACAGCTCCCATTCGAGCTCGCTATCTTGGGTATCCTGCCTTCATCGCTGACAACTCCATCTCTAAGCAGTCTGCATCTCATGCTGTTCCAAGATTTGACTATCATCGCATTCCTCGAAGCATGCAATCATCTTCTACAAATGAACATCAACCTCAAACTTATACCTGGACTATCCTTGATTTTCAAGGAAAAATTTTAAACACCACCACTAACTATATTTATATTACTCGTGCTCAAGCACATCTTCCCTGCTCTCAATGGCCTTGTTGTGGACAGAGAATAAATCCACTCAGAATCACTTTTACTGCAAAAGGAAAGACACTTGCAAGAAAACAAGGGATGGTTGGGTTCACTTGGGGAGGACGTCAGTGGGATGGTCAAGGAGATGAAGGGAATATTTTTACAATTCGTCTTTCTATATCTATGTCGAATTATGATGTTGGTCCCAATCCTAATTTGAAATCAATCTTTCTACAAAAACCCAATATTCAGGTGAATCCATTAGTACAGTTGGTCAATTCTTCTTACACATTGCTAGCAACTACACTTAATGATTCATCTAAAACTGATAGTTTGAAAACACTTGACAATAAAGTTAGCTTTCTCACATCTGTAATTGAATCAAAAGACCTTGTCAAAAAACCTTTGCTGGAATGGTACTCTGACCAAGAGTCAGAGGAAGAAATAGACACTAATAACTCCTTTACTCCAAAAGAAGTTTTGTTAACTCTGCCAAGTCATGATTTGGGGGATGAGGACTTTTCCTCGTATGAGTTAGATCTGCAAGGCACCAACAAACCGAAGGGTTTGTTGCCACCTTATGGGACTACTCGGGAGGAGAAAGGACTCTACCTAGAATCATGAGCACAAAAAATAAAGAAAAGGAGGAATTGTGGCTATTCTGTCTCAGTATTTTTCCATAAGAGAAATCCTGCTTAGCACGTATACCTCTCAGAGCAAAGTTCACTAAACTGACAGGAAAATAACTGACAGGAAGAAGCTAAATTGATAAGATTAACACAGAGGTCTGTGTCAGATAAAGTAAAGACATATTTCACAAAAGCCTGTGAAAGGATGTATATTCAATTTCACAAAAGTCTGTCAGATAAGATGTGTATTCTGTAAAGACATGTTTACCGGAAAACTATTAATCAATAAGTTCGTTACTTGTATCACGGAAGCCTGTTTTCAAAAGATAAAGTTTGTAACCTTCTTTGTCTTTCTGTAAACCCCCCTCACCCCCCTCTTTGAATCAGCACAATAAAAGAGCACAGCGTAGAGCAAGCTACCAGCCTGAAAATCCCATCTGTCTCAGGCTCAAATGGGACAATTTCATCTGCCCAAGGCAATGCGCTGTCTCACCTAAAGAAATCTTCGTCTTGTGTTCTTTTTTCTTTTAGCTTTGCAATCACTCTTGCGAGAGTCCCTCAATCACCCTGGCTAGGGTTACGCTGCTCAAACTCACCCTGGATAGGGTCCTGCTTTTGCCAAACTTCGCCCTTGCGAGGGCTTCTCTGTATCTCACCCTTGCGAGGGTCCCTTTCTGAGAGGAATTCAGCAATCAACCTGAAGATCTAAGCAACAGACCGGTCGCTCAACGCAACAAGCGTCAACACCCTTTCTTTGTAGCACACATTTGTAGCCACCAACCCTTCCCAGGAATCCTCCAGGAAGGCAATAATATGGCTGATCAAGCGGCTGCAGGCATCATGACATCACACACATTGACTCCTTGGGAGAGCCATTCTTATTTCCATCAAAACACCAAAGCTCTCATGAAACATTTCAACCTCACTATGGCCGAAGCCTCAGCCATTAGACAGCAGTGCCCCACCTGTAGTCAACAAGCCCATTCCATTCCCTTAGGGGTAAATCCCTTGCGGGTTGAAAGCCTGTGAAATATGGCAGATGGACATTACTCAGTTTCCTTCATTTGCCCCCTGGAAGTATCTGCATGTTACAATTGATACTTATTCAGGGTTTATAATGGCGACTCCGCAAAGAGGAGAAGCCTCCAAACATGTCATCAATCATTGCATTCGCACTTTTGCATCGTTGGGATGCCCAAATGAAATAAAAACAGATAATGGTCCTGCATACAGTAGCACAGCTATGTCAGAATTTTGCGCTAAGTGGCAAATTACCCACAAATTTGGGATTCCTTATAACAGCCAGGGACAAGCCCTGGTAGAGAGAGCTAACTTAACGCTAAAAACAGCATTAGAACGACATTTGATCAAAGGGAAAAGAACCCCTAGCCTCCCGGCGATGCAAAACACTCTTAATCTCTGTCTTTATACACTCAACTTCCTCAACCTCTCTGGCACCCCTGCTATGACAGCAGCGGAGCGTCATTTTTCCTCCCCCCCTCCCCTGATTCTCCCAAACCACAGGTATACTACCGCCAACTGCCAGACCCTACTTGGAAGGGTCCTGCTGCCCTCCTCACCTGGGGTCGTGGCTACGCAGCCATCCAGCTTCCAGATCGTGTCCTGTGGGTTCCTGGATGGCACATCAGACCATACCACCCCAAGGTAGAAAAGTCACCACCTGCAGACATATCAACATGATTCGTCCCGTTGCCTTGCCGACCCTCTTCCTCCTTCTTGCCGCACATGCCTCCAAGGTCTCCATTCCGTTTCAAGTGACGTACTTCACGCCAGGCACTCCCCTCCTGCTGACCTGCACCACATCTGGGGACATCTTTCCCCCCTACCTCAGATGGTCAACGCTCCCTAAGCCATGGCCCCACATCTCCAGCAATGCTTCCTTCCAGATCAACACTTTTGAACATCCCCTCGAACTACACTCCTCATACTTGCCCCACTGCCACCACCTATTATTGCTTCGGTCGACGCCTCTATGATTCCATAAGCAACATTTATGAATCCTGGACAGTCCTTAGACCCCGTTCACCTCGTCATTATCACAGACAATTCGCAAGTCAGCCTGACATTTATGCTCAGGCCACCCCTTTTCTACATCGGATTAAGAGATCGCAGAACTCTGCCAGCGCATCAGATGGTTGCACCCCCTGCCTGACCAAAACCACGCAGGCAGGCTCCACTCAACTAACTCTCATCTACCATACCCAACAACCGCAGAAGTGCCTTCCTACTGGAAAAACTTGCCAAAACAATGGGACCATGTACCATCTATGCAAAAGGAACTCAAAAACTATTTGCTACGATCCCAAGACAGCTGTACGTCTCAACGTCACCTTATGGGCGGGACTTCCAAGAACCTCTGGCAGATCCGATCCTGAGGGGAAAGGAAAACTTTATTACCTAAACCACACCACCGTGCTCAAGGACGGTACTAACCCAATTGTTTTAATCTTTGATGTTTGTGTTGCTTGTTCTAAACCAGGGGGACATTCATGCGGGTCGGATGACTGGAAATCAACGTCGCCCACAATCATAAATACTTGTGTCATACGCGCCCATTAACTGGGCCATGGGGAACCCCAACCACTGGACCCCTTGTGGAGGTTCCGTTGAGTGCTCGGGTTGGTCTTGTGTCTGTGATTATACCGGGGGAGGGTACTCAGGTTGCAATCATCTGTCACATTTCAAACGAATATCAGGGTTTACCACAGACAATAAGGTAGAAATCACTATCTCCAGGCAACACCCTGCCTTGGAAACTTATGGTATAGGGATTGATGGCACAGGAATAGACCCAAATACTTACATTACCATAAAAACTGAAATAATTTATGAAGGCAAGAAAACATCATTAGGCTGGTCAGTATATAATAATTTAAGGAAATTAGAAAAAGCCCCTGATACCAGCATTATTGCAAAAAACTTGTTCATGGATATGGCAGAAAAATTGCAAAACAACTTGCAGTAACCAATTGTTTTGTCTGTGGGGAACCACCACAGGAGAACAATGGCTGTGGCAAGCCTTAGAAGCCTCGCCATCTCTGTTTAATAATATGTCTTCTGTAGGAAACATAACAGCTAGAATAGCTTCCGATCCACTTATCTGGACAATTACCACTAACTTAATTGGTAGAAACTGTTTTTCCCGAAATGGGTCCACTCCAATAGGACACCTCCTTTGCTTAGGTACATGGGATAACTCCTACCAGACTTGGACAGCACCTGACAATGCTACCACCACACCTGCCAAATTCAACACCTCCCTCCTACCTTATCTCTATGACACAACATCCTCCCAAATTTGGACAGGTCCAAATAACATGTATTGATTTGTGGTAACCTAGCCTATCCGTCCCTTCCAGCAGATTGGCAAGGGTCATGTGTATTGGGGTGGATAAGACCTTCCTTTTTCCTCCTACCGATCTCCATTAAGCAAGAACTGGGCATCCCTGTGTATGATACATTATCCCGCAGGAAAAGAAACACCGATAATGCCTTTGCAGGTTTCCCCTGTCAATCAGAATATGAAGGGGACACCTGGACCTCAGAAAGAATAGTCTGCACCTACAACATTGCTAGTTGGGCCCAAGACGGGTCCTGGGGGTACAGAACCCCCATATACATGATTAATAGAATTATTCGTTTACAAGCTGTTTTAGATTTAGCAGGTCAACGTATAGACAAGGCTCTGAACACTCTAGCGACTGCTACGGACAAATTACGCACAGCTGTCTACCAAAATCGTTTAGCTTTAGACTACATACTAGCCAAAGAAGGAGGGGTATGTGGTAGGTTCAATCTTACGAACTGTTGTCTTCAAATTGACAAAGTTGGCAAAGTAGTAGCACAATTAACAACTGAGATGCGACAATTAACCTACAATCCTAATCAAGTATGGCAAGGTATTGATTTTAAGAATATTTTTAGTTCTTGGTTCCCTAAACTACCAGGATTACAAGCCATAGTAGCTCTCATAGGTATGATTGCTGCAGGATGCGTTATTCTTCCATGTGTGTTACCAATATTTGTTCGTACCATCTCCAATAGTCTGTCTTTATTAGCTGAAAAGCGCGCCATTGCACAGGTTAATGCCCTCTGGGAAAAAGAACCTCTGTACAAAGTCATACCCTCAGAAGACCCTGATGTGTGCGTTCGCACAAGTTTTTGCATGGGTAATGATGAAGATCCAGAAGAATTTCCTCCATATAAAACTAAAACAGAGGAGATGCTGTAATGGGCCAATTCCATTGTGTGCCAAGCCTCACGTGAGCAACCTCAATAGTTCCAGTACATGCCAGGTCTCACATAGGCTGAAAGCAGGTACCAGGAACAAGGCCATTAAACAAGCAAGTTTTAATAATGGTGGAATATCACAAAAGAAATGATTGATTATGTTTGCTCCACAAAATGGTAAATTTATTACCATAATAGCAGCTATGAAAGGAACCACACAACCACTTATCCAGCAAACAATCACAAAAATAACACATATTCTTCTATTCATGATTATTGGATATCTGAGTGGGTAGCATATGGCTATATATCAGTCATAGGTCATCACCTCAAGGAGGAAACATTCAGCTGACCCAAAGAAAAAGAAAAAGTAGGATTGCAAAAGACAGCCAACTAAGGAAATTAAGTGCACATTCATCAAAAGGATGGAAAGCAGTTTAGGGACAATTGAAGAAGTATACCCTACATCCAATAAGGATAAATTTCCCAAAAAGAAGTACATGGGGGGTTTGAAGATGGTTATCTGTATTAACAGTTATGATGATGATGATGATGATGATGATGATGATGATGATGATATTACCAGTCACAGTAAGGAGGTACATAGTGAGAAAGACAAAAAAGAGAGTAATTTCTACTTTTCTCGTGTTAGGGAATCCCAAAATAAGAAATGTAGTTATGCTTTGATTCTGAAGTTCTGTAGAGGACAGCATCTGCAAAACGTAGAAAGAGATATGTCAGAATGTTTTAACAAATTAACTAAATTTAATAAAATTATATTAATTATAATTCAATTAATGTCATTTAATTATTTAATAAATTAATTACAACATTGAAGACTTGGATTTTCCCCTTTTCTTGTAAGATTTGCATTTGTTAGTAATATATATTGATTTAGAAAGCAATTATTTGGAAAAATATAAATTATATGCACATGTATATACATTTCATATATATTGCTTTCCCTGCAGTTCATTACACATACATCTTTTACTGATACATCTTCTATATATATCTTCTACGGTGGAAATAAATATGCATATATTTGTATATCTAATCACACTTAGCCAAATAAACATCTCTGTTCTATTCCGTCCCATTCCATCCCATCCCATTCCATCCCATCCCATTCCATTCCATTCTATTCTATTGTCATTATTTTTGCAATCATTAATACATTGTCAAATGAAGTGACAGCCCATTGATTTAAATATGTTTAGAGTATATCTAGTTATACTCTTTTGAAGGAAAGAAGGACTTCCTCATGGAGTGAAAGAAGTGGAACAAATAAAATGTATATAGCCTACTTTCACTACATTTCCTCCTTATATTTAATACGAGAGGTCAAATGCTCACTCTATATTAAGATCCCTGAAAATGGAAACTTAAAATCTTACCTCATAGCCTTAAAAAGATCTCTTTGGGGTTGTTGAAGACCTTTTTATTTTGTGGAGTTGCTAAAGAAATCCTGAATTATAAAACATGAACATAATATTTATAAGCAGATACATTTTAATGAAATCACTTCTTTATGAGTTCAGTAGTTAAATTAGAGTTGGCAGAATTTCTGGAGAGAAAAATTGCTTTTCTTTTTCTGGCCCTGAGCAATGGCACTGAGGCTAAATGCAATTACCTACAGTAACAGCTCTAAAAAGATTAGTAATCTTTTGGGCTTTAATTTAGATCAAGTATAAGAAGAAATGTATTTTTTTTAAAAAAAAGTTTAGTAGTAGTACAGTAGTTTAGTGAGAAGACTGTCACATCCCCCAATGACAATGATACTGGCCAATAATTAGACTCCACTGAAAACTATGCATTTATAAGGAGTCTAAAACCAATAGAGAATCTATTGCTTTAGTAACATAGACATTAACTTTTGGCTGATTCAAAATGTTTCATTTGACGCAATCACCAAACTGGGTTGTTATACCAGTGGAATACCACCCCTGAAGACCGGTTGTAGCAAACTATGATCTGAGATAGACCTGTTAGTAGGAAAGGAGACTAGAATGAGCAGTAATACTTTGCAAGATGCATCAAAACTAAGTCAAGATGTTTGTTATTTATTTGCACAAAGTGAGCATTCTTTTTATTTGAAAACTACTCGTTCCAGTGAGGTGACCAGCTGGGCATGACAAGGAGGAGAGGGGCAATGCATGGCAAGGCATGGCAAGGAGAATTCAGGTGAGATGAAGCACACCTTGATGTGAGTGACATCGAGTTGGTCACACCCACCCAGTCACATGACCACCCAGTTGGCTGGTCATTAGTTGAAATATTTGTTGTTAAAATATTTGAACCACATCACTGAACATGGCTATGATGACCTGGGGCATGGCACAAAAGCAACACAGCCAGAGAACAGGTCTAACTCCAGTTTATTGGTTCAACTTTGCCCCCAAATGTCCCCACATTTACTACAAGTCCTGGAGCAAAACTCTCTAACACACCTTCAACAGCCTCTGGCTGCGAGTAGTCCAGTAAGCAAGGTGAGCAAAGCAGTAACCAGGGCAAGAAGTGAAGCAGGCAAACAGGGCAAAGCCCCACAAGCCCCAAAGCACAGTAAACTCCAGTGTCAGCAAGTGCACACAAGTCTCCACAGATTCAATGCTTGTTCCCAACAAATGCCCCTCCCACCAGCATCTCCTTACATTTTAGTACTCAGGGGTGCCTTGTGAAGGGGGAGAGGGGCACTCTCTTCCTTCGTAGCCAGCTCAGTCTGCATGTGTCAGCTATGGAATCATGATTCATCGCTGCCACATAGCTGGAGAAAGTAGGAGGGGAGTGATGTTAATTGAGTAGCTCTTAGTAGACAAAATATAATTATTATGATGGTTCAAGGTTAAAGTGTGGCGCAGAAAGAATTGGAACATACTTTGGGATTGGTTCATGTGATGATGTAGGAAACGGGGATGGTTTGTAGGTTGGGACCTTTTGGGGAAGCTGGGAAAACTTTTAGTTTTTAGTTTTGGAATAGGGGGCATGCATAAGCGCACCAACGTGCCTACCGTCCCTGTCCTATTGTTTCTCTTATTCTTCTTTTATTTTTCTTATATGTACCCATTTCATGTATTCACAACTATGTATACACTTATACTTATTATCTTGTAAACAATTGGCAAATCAAATAAATAAAAAATAAAAAATAAATTCCACAGAATGTGCCAGGTGCTATTCTAATAAAAGTACTGTGAGATTATGTTTGTCTTGGAGTTACTGACAGGAATGGATTTTCCCTGGAATGCTGACAGCATATTCTTGCCTTCTCTCTTCTCTTTGTGCTCTAGGATCAGGAGGATGTGGTCCTTGCTCATCACCTGGGCTCTGTCTCTCTGCTCCTCCCTGTCTACAAGCTTTTTTAATTCTGAAAAGCTCTGCCTGGACTGGCTCTGCCTTTCCCCAGTTTCCTCCAAAGCCAATGGAGTCGACCCCTCGATCTCTGTCAGCTCATATTCCAGCTCATTTCCCCCCACAGATTCAGACTCCAACAGGGGCATGACAATAGCTCACTGAACATACACATGGGGAGAGATTTCCAAAGGATTTCTCCCTGGAGTAGGGAAAAAATGCTCTTCTGCCTTTTAACTGAAGAGACTGGCATCTCATCAGTATTATGACACACCCAATGAGGGTGTGTCAAAGAACTTCCCTTCAGTACCAGGAGAGAAATTTATTTTTCCCTACCAGCTCTGTGGGCTTGGCTTGGTGGGCATGGCTTGGTGGGCATGTGACTGGGTGGATGGGCATGGCCAAGTTGACATCACTTGGCCTCTCTCTCATTTCTCATCTCATCTTTCTCTTTCTTCTCTCTCTCCTCTCTCTGCATCCCTCTCTCTATCATCTCTCTCTTTTTCTCACTTTCTCTCTCTCTCTAATTATCTCCCATGTGCTGTACTCTCCCTCCCCACACGCATCAGTCCACCCACCACCCTCCCCACACGCATCAGTCCACCCACCACCAGTATTGCCAACATGGGTGTGGGCAGGGCAAACCAGGGGCAATTGGTTTTTCTTTTTATGTATACAGAAAGCATATGCACCAAAGACAAATTCCTTGTGTGTCTAATTACACTTTGCCAATGAAGAATTCTCTTCTCTTCTCTTCTCTTCTCCTCTCTTCTCCTCTCTTCTCTTCTCTTCTCTTCTACTCTACTCTACTCTACTCTACTCTACTCTACTCTACTCTACTCTACTCTACTCTACTCTACTTTACTCTACTCTATAAGAGATAACTTCAGCACAATCTGTGGTGATAATCTACATAATTATGAAACTATGCTACTAATAAAAGATGTAATTTTAATATATCTCCTTTATTCTGAAGAGAATTCTGACACTAATATTTTGAAACAGATCTGAGATACAATAAGCCTGGATTTTTTTGTTGGTGATTAGTTCCTGTGAAAAAAATGGTGGTTGGTTCTCTCTTCATGTAATCATGTAATCTACAACTTTTACACTGCAAAAACATATGGACTACACAACTTGATCAGGGCAAAGCAATAGACACAATCTACATAGACTTCTGTAAAGCCTTTGATTCAGTGGTACACGACAAACTACTCCTAAAACTAAAATCTTACGGTATCTCTGGACACCTGTATTAATGGATAGAAGCATTCCTGTCAAACAGACAACAAATAGTCAAAATTGGGAGTGTCCTATCAAATTATTTACCTGTCAACAGTGGTGTCTCCCAAGGCAGTGTTCTAAGACCAACTCTTTTCATACTCTACATAAATGACCTCTGTGATCATATCAAGAGTAACTGCGTTCTCTTCGCTGATGATGTAAAGCTATTCAACACTACAGAGAATACTACTACCTTTCAAAAAGTCCTTGATTATGTATCAGAATGGTCAAACAAATGGCAACTTCAAATCTCAACAAATATATGCTCTGTCCTACATATTGGCAAAAAAAATCAGAAAATAAAATACAGGCTGAATAGTCAACACCTTGTTGATGATCCAAACTCTGTCAAAGATCTTGGAGTACTCATTTCTAATGACCTAAGTGTAAGAGCCGACTGTAACTACATAGCCAAAAAGGCATTAAGAGTTGTTAACCTAATCTTACGTAGCTTTTTCTAATAACTAGAGCGTACAAAACATTTGCTAGATCAATACTCGACTACAGCTCATCAGCCTGGAACCCACATTACGTATCTGATATTAACACAGTTGAGAAAGTCCAGAAATATTTCACAAGAAGAGTTCTCCACTCCTCTACTCGTTGCAGAATACCTTATGCCACCAGACTTGAAATTCTAGACCTAGAAAATCTAGAACTATGCCTCCTTCAGTCCGATCTAAGTATAGTATATAAAATCATGCATTGCAATGTCCTACCTGTCAATGAATACTTCAGCTTCAACCATAACAACACAAGAGCAAACAATAGATATAAACTCAAGGTTAATCGCAACAAACTTGATTGCAGGAAATATGACTTCAGCAACAGAGTGGTCAATGTCTGGAATACTCTACCTGACTCTGTGGTATCTTCCCCAAACCCCAAAAACTTTAACCTTAGACTGTCTACTATTGACCTCACCCCTTTCCTAAGAGGTCTGTAGGGGGCATGCATAAGCGCATTAATGTGCCTACCATCCCTGTCCTATTGTTTCTTTTGTTTTTTCATAACTATGTTTTTATTTATGCTTATTATTTTGTAAGAAATTGACAAATAAAAATAAATAAATAAAGCTGAAAAAAAATATTTTGGCCTCCAATCCACTAATCATATTTACTGCTCTTCTCTGCAGTCTTTCTAGAGTTTCAACATTTTTCTTACATCATTGTGACCGAAACTGGACACTTAATACAGTTTTTTTAAGTAATACCCTTATTACTTCAAAAGAAACTATACTAATCTACTATTTACAGGAAAATCAGAAAACTCATCATTTTTTTTGTATTTGAAAACAATATAATAATAATAATAATAATAATAATAATAATAATAATAATAATAATAATAATAATAATAATAATAATAATAATAATAATAATAATAATAATAATAATAATAATAATAATAAACAAAATTATGAGAAAAACATTGCTATTAGTTTGCTGCAAAATAAATGTGGAGAATTCTTGGGATATATAGAGCGTGTAACATCATTAAACTTGGTGTAAACTGATTATTAGAGCTAATTGTGCCTACAATATAAATCAATTTTTTATCCTTATTTCATTACCAGCTTTGTGTATAAGTTCTAGAGTGGGTATTAAATTTTTATAAATAATGATATTGAGTAAAATCCTGGGAACTGTAAATGAATTTTAAATTACCTATATGTTGTCTATATAGACCTTTATTTTATTTCTCTTTAGGGTACTTTTAATTTTTTGCTAAATTTTTGAACAGACACTGTTCCTACAATGATGTGAGAGAAACTGGTGGAAAAGGCCTTAATTTTCTTGACTGAATTCATGTTAAATTTGTCCTTACAATGTAGAATTCCAAAATTAGGCTAAATGAAGAGATGGACACCAAGGCAGCAGCCAAGATGACTTTTACTTCATTCCAGTAGGTTTCTTCACAGATCAGCATAGTAAAAGCCCAAGGGGAAAAATAGTATCTCTTGACCATAAGGTTTAAATGGAAATTAAAAGATATCAACTGAAAGTCAGAAGATTACTTTCTGTCAAAATTGACAATGCTCCAATAATCGTGGAATCCATCTTTGATAGTTTTTTTTATTATTTGACCTGCATGTTTAGTTAATCTAGTATTTAATAAGGGATTAGTAGGATGGGAATAGAGATGGGGGCCTCTTTTGTTATTATCTGAGTATTCAGGTAGAAGTATTACCTGGAATAAGCAAAGCAGGAACCAGAATATAGCATCTTGGAAGTATATATTTTGTAAATCTTGCTGCTTCCCCATTACTTATAACTGTATTCTTTTCTTCTGAGCACATGTAAACAGGCAGCTAATTCATCCTTCATCTCCTATTTTTACATTTTTACTATAACTATACAAGTCAGTTTGGTCTAGTGGTTAAGACACCAGGATAGGAAGTAAAAGATTGTAAGTTCAAGTCCTGCCTTAGCCATGAAACCTAGTTCATTCTCATTCAACCCATCTCACCTCATAGGGTTGTTATTATGAGGAAAACAGGAGGAAGAGGTGTGTTGGGTATGTTCTACCACCTTGAGTTATTTGTTAAAAATAATAAATGCAAGTAAGGGTTATTGCAAACAAATAAAAATACATAAATAAGGAATCAATTAATACCAAAATATTGGGCAGCTAAAGAGGCATGTTTATTTTTTTTTTAATTTGTTCATTTTGTTAGGCCATCTCTATAAATCTGCATTTATTTATTATTTTTTCACATCACAGCAATCCACTCTTAAAGTATTACTTATTTTGAACTCATTTACTATGCTATATGCTTTTAAACAAAAAATCTATTGCTTTCTTCTTAAGATCTGTTTCCTGTTTAGGTCAGGTCGCAACAAAATAATGTAGCATTTGGGGAAAAAGAGACAACCCAGTAATCCAGCACTTGAAGATAAGATGCAGAAGATTTCCACGGCTACTATATATTTTCCTTGGGCACTCAAGTAAGTGGGGACAAAGGTGAACCAAACACTACAAAATACCAGCATGCTGAATGTTATAAGTTTGGTTTCATTAAAACTATTTGGCAACTTGCGGGCAAAAAAAGCCACGGTGAAGCTGACTATTGCCAGGAAACCCATGTAACTCAAGATACAATAAAACATGACTGGTGATGATTCATTACACTTCAAAACAATTACTTCAGGTACTGAATTCTTGTCCATATCTGGAAAAGGAGGAGAAGTTGCCATCCATACCAGAGAGATGCTTACTTGAAGAAAAGAGCAAGAAAGAACAATAGAGCAAGCCAGGCTGTTCCCTACACATTTTTTGAGCCTGGATCCTGGTTGGGTTGCCATGAAAATGAGAACCACAGTAATAGTTTTTGCTAGCACACAAGAAACAGCGAATGTGAAGATGATGCCAAAAGCTATTTGCTGGAAAATGCACGTTGCCTTCTTCGGTTGGCCAATGAAGAGAAATGCACAAAGGAAGCACAGCACAAGTGAAATAAGTAGTACGTAGGTAAGGCCACGGTTGTTGGCTTTCACTATGGGAGTATTGTGGTACTTCAGAAATATTCCTAGTATCATAACTGTTGCCAATGAAAATGAAAGAGCACTGGTGCCTAAACTGATACCCAAAGGTTCTTCATAAGACAAGAAGCTTATAATTTTGGGAATACAGGTATTCTGATACTTATTAGCATAATAATCATCAGCGCATTTAACACAGTCAGCCATGTCTACAAAAGAAAGATTTTTAAATCAATTTTTATTATATTCACTGCAGGAAGTTGAAGGAGGCATTGATATAAAGTTTGCTTTGATATTTGAAATCTCAAAGATGGTTGGAGTAAATTGGCACACTAGCATTTTTTGAAGAATTCATTTTTAGAGAGTGCAATAAATTGAAAATATTACAGTAAATGGTCATGGGAGCAGACAACTAAATATTAAGTGACATTAGAACAGAACAGCAAGATAGATATCTCTTCCTGCCCTCATTTTTATTTTTATTTTCTTGACACAATACAAATATATCATAAAGCACAAATCTGATACAGAAGTGGTAAGCAGTGAAGAGCATGGTTAGATACATGAACACAGCAGGGGTTGATTGACCTAGCTGTATATCTTCCATGAATGTTTCTTTTGAAAATAACTCTATGTTATAGTTGCACATGCTAATGCTCACCTTTGTGGTGAGATATCGATCCTTTGGGGCACGTAATGCAATCATAGCAACAGAAAGGTTTCCCCTCTTTCCTTTTTTTTATAGATCCAGGTTGGCAATGCGCATTACAGAGAGAAACAGGCAATGTCTGTCCATCAATTAATAAACAATATTAATTGGGGGATGTAATTTCAAATTAATTAATAAAAATATGTGGTACAGTATTCATCATTGTCAAGTGGTCAAGTTGACTAAATCATGCAAAAAATCAGAGATGTGGCTACTCTGCTGTAGTCCCTACACTTGGGAATATTTTCCCTTCAAATTATCAGAACATTTTGAAATGTGATAAAAACATGATTGTGTGCCCAGGTCTAGGGTTCTGTTTCCTGGATGTATTAACCCCCATAGTAATAATTTTATTTGGTGCCATATATATTTATTTTGTACCATCTTAATTGTTTTTAATTATTATTATACATATGCTCTGCCTTGGGTCACTTGTTGAGATGTACAGATATATGGTGAATTGTTCATTTTTAAAAAATTATTATTATTAAAAATATATGCCACCCAACTGTCTGTCCACTGAGATGATGAACTGTTCTATTAAATGATTGATTCTAGTTTCCATCAGAAATTCTAATCTAGCCAAGTTTGATGTGAAAATCTTGTGTCAAATTAAGCCAAGGTCTGTCAAAAGGAATTAAACATCTCTGGAACTAAGACTTCCTGATGAGCTCTACTTTTAAGATTCATAGTATTTACAGAATATTTTTCTAACCAACTTGAAGGATTGAAGAGTGCTTTGAAAATGAATTGGAGAAATATACTTTATACAATACTTATTGTAGGTAAAATCCTTCATTTTCAGGTTTGGTATCCTAGAGTTTATAGTAAAGAAATTATTCTGTTTTATTCCATTATTCTAATTATTCCATTTTATTCTATTATTCTATTTCCATAGAAAATAGGTGTCCAATAATACTTTGTTCTTCACTGACATTTCTTTTTTCCCCCAGTTGAAAAAAGATGTTCCTTAATGATATGATGTCATTAAAAGGAATCTGAATCCCACAGGAGAGAATTTTGGTTCAATTGTCCAATGAAACAAGCCAGAGCCATTTACCTCATATTTCCTATGTCATATTTCCCACAAAGGATAATGCCAAATAGTTTGGGAGAAAAAAATCAGAAATGCATTAACTAAATCAGTTACATCCTGTCCTTTACCTCAAATAATGCTACCTAGTGAGATTTCTGCAATACAGATCCTTCACCCTGGGGTCTGTGAGGCTTTCCAAAAATCTGACTTTTTCTACAAGCTTTGGGATAGCATGAAATGAACTGTAGGGAACCTTTATGGTTTTGATACATATGTGCTTCTGTATTTTGTTGGGGAACTGGTTATTTCTGGTATTTTTTCCCTATGCTTTTTATTTAACTTTTATTATTTGGTTATGGGGTAACCAAATATCATATTATATAAAATGTGTTGCTTTACAAATTTGTTAAATTAAAAAAATAATAATTTTTCAAGATTCATAAAATTTTATCTCTGTGCTAAATGGAACCCTTGAACAGAGAGATAACAAGAAAGAGAAAAAGTAAAAAAAAATCCTTGTCATTTAGTTTGCTGAAATATGAATGTGGAAAATACACAAAAATATTTTCAGATAATTCCTACCTGGTTAAACCAGTTGTGCCATATCACTGCATCTCTGTTAATGGTGAATGCTTCCTCTGGAGAAGATTGAGGATCCATTTTTCCAACTTTCACTCCAGTAAATGATTGGTTTGAAAATATAATCCAGTTGATGATATCCAGTTCTTGAACAACTTCCCTATTCTGAGAAAAGAAAATCTTTTCACCAGCACTGTTGTTAAATGATACAGATCTCATAAAATGGAATATCTAGATCACAAAATAAAATTAGTTTTAGAAAGTTTGCATATAATAACAGTACAATTATTATTAACATGTTTTTAATGATTTTATGTATGACCATTATTTATTAGATTTGCTCTAACTGCTCTCTCCAAAAGACTGTGGGTGTCTTACAGCATATCCAATATTCAGTTAAAATAGTTTTAGCATAACAACAAATGTTACAGACCCAAAAAGAGAAGAACAATGAAAAATAAGATATGGGGTAGGTATATACACTAACCCTGGTCCTAAAACACAACCAAATCACAAGAGCCTTCTGAATCACATTATTGAGGCTCTGATGACCAGGTTTATAATGAGAGATGTTAAATTTCCTCCCAAACATACTGTGCATAGATGAACCAAAAAGAACCCTTTTCCAGCAATGACCACAATATGATTGACTTTTGTCTCAACATACGCCCACACAAAAATCACCACAATGATGTAATCCCCAATTGTAACTTCAAAAAAGGCAACTATGATCTTATAGACAACGATCTCTCATCCCTTGATTGGCAATCTCTATTCACTGGATGCAATACTGTTGAAGACCATTACAACATATTTTTACTTGAAGTCAAAAGAGTCATCAAACTATATGTACCAACAACAACTCCCAAAACAAAACAAAAAAGCAGATTACCCATAACAATAAGGAAACTTCAATCCAAAAAGAGATCACTCTGGCGGAAAAACAAATCTGGTCACGTTGCCAATTTCAAAAGCCGATACAAAAATTTATGCCACCAGATAAAGACTGAATGCACCAATTATCACATTAAACAAGAGGAAAACCTTCTAAGCACCAATTCCACCCGTGCTTTTTACAATTTTGTAAACAACAAACTAAAAGACTCAAGGTCCATCCCACCCCTGATAGGACCTGATGGTAAAGACTGCAACGATGACACCATTAAAGCCAACATCTTTAACACGTTCTTCGGCTCAGTATTTGTAAACAGCAATGGATCATGCCCAGTATTTCCTAGCTGTACCACAGATAACAACAATGATCTAATACATATCGATTTTACAGAAGACAATGTTGAAAAAGCACTACGCAATCTAAAACCATCTCTATCTATTGGACCGGATGGAATATGTGCCTACTTCTTTAAAAAGCTATCCACTGCCATAGCCAAACCTCTAAGCATAATCTTTGAAAAATCTTTCAGGACCAGCTCCTTGCCTAACCTATGGTCACAAACCACAGTCATCCCCATCTTCAAAAAGGGAGACCCAAGCCTAGTTGAAAATTACAGACCAATCTCCTTATGCTGCGTCACCTGTAAAGTCATGGAATCAATTATTAACCAATCCATCATCCTCCACTTAGAGACAAACAACCTACTCTCCAATAAACAATTTGGTTTCAGAAAAAAAACTATCCTGTAATCTGCAACTCTTACACTGCAAAAACATATGGACGACACAACTCGACCAGGGCAAAGCAATAGACACAATCTACATAGACTTCTGTAAAGCCTTTGATTCAGTGGTACACGACAAACTACTCCTAAAAATAAAATCCTATGGTATCTCTGGACAACTGCATAACTGGATAGAAGCATTCCTGGCAAACAGACAACAAATGGTCAAAATTGGGAGTGTCCTATGAAATTCTGTACCTGTCAATAGTGGTGTCCCCCAAGGCAGTGTTCTAGGACCAACTCTCTTTATACTCTAAATAAATGACCTCTGTGATCATATTAAGAGCAATTGCGTTCTTTTCGCTGATGATGTAAAGCTGTTCAATACCACAGACAATACTGCTACCCTACAAAAAGATCTTGACTATGTATCAGAATGGTCAAACAAATGACAACTTCAAATCTCAACAAATAAATGCTCTGTCTTACATATTGGCAAAAAAAATCAGAAAATAAAATACAAGCTGAATAGTCAAGATCTTGTTGATGACCCAAGCTCTGTAAAGGACCTTGGAATACTCACCTCTAATGATCTAAGTGCTAGAGCCCACTGCAACTACATAGCCAAAAAGGCATTAAGAGTTGTTAACCTAATCCTACGTAGCTTTTTCTCTGGTAATATCACACTACTAACCAGAGCATACAAAACATTTGCTAGACCAATACTCGAATACAGTTCATCAGTCTGGAACCCACATTACGTATCTGATATTAGCACAATTGAGAAAGTCCAGAAATATTTCACAAGAAGAGTTCTCCACTCCTCTACTCGTTGTAGAATACCTTATGCCACCAGACTTGAAATTCTATTACTAGAAAACCTTGAATTACGCCATCTTCGGTCTGATTTAAGCATCATACATTGCAATGTCCTACCTATCAATGAATACTTCAGCTTCAACCATAACAACACAAGAGCACACAATAGATACAAACTCAAAGTTAACCGCACCAAACTTGATTGCAGGAAATACGACTTCAGCAATAGAGTGGTCAATGTCTGGAATACTCTACCCGACTCTGTAGTTTCTTCCCCAAACCCCAAAAACTTTAACCTTAGACTGTCTACTATTCACCTCACCCCTTTCCTAAGAGGTCTGTAGGGGGCGTGCATAAGCGCACCAACGTGCCTACCGTCCCTGTCATATTGTTTCTCTTATTCTTCTTTTATTTTTCTTATATGTACCCATTTCATGTATTCACAACTATGTATACACTTATACTTATTATCTTGTAAACAATTGGCAAATCAAATAAATAAAAATAAAAAAAATAAGAAAAGACAACTTGCAATATTTCAGAGATTCAAGATTTCCTCTGCTTCAAACAATTATACTCAATTCAATGCAAACAATACTGCTCAATATTATTGAAAGGAAGTCAGATTGGTATATAATGTTAAAAAAGCAACAACTTAATGAATCATCTTTGGATGACATTCTTGATATACTCATGATTGATTATTTTGTTTCTTTAATATTATCTACCAAACTTAGTTTCACATTTCACAGAGTTTGAGGTTTTGTGTTGTTTATGAATTCAATCTACATTTTAAATTTTGCTAATACTATTCATTCATGACTTTTTATTGTTTGCATCAACATATCTCTATTTTTATAATTGTGTTATAACTTTGATTCAAAACTTCTCTTAATGGAATTCCAATTATCCTTCTGCTCATTAATTAGTTCTTTGTGTAATAAAGTTAATGATAGTGATGTTTTCATTTATTAATATTTTCTATCACTCAGTATTTGTAAACAGCAATGGATCATGCCCAGTATTTCCTAGTCGAACCACAGACAACTACAATGATCTAATACATATTGATTTTACAGAAGACAATGTTGAAAAAGCACTACGCAATCTAAAACCATCGCTATCTATTGGACCAAATGGAATATGTGCCTACTTCTTAAAAAAGCTATCCACTGCCATAGCCAAACCTCTAAACATAATCTTTGAAAAATCTTTCAGGACCAGCTCCTTGCCAAAACTATGGTCACAAGCCATGGCCATCCCCATCTTCAAAAAGGGAGACCCCAGCCTAGTTGAAAATTACAGACCAATCTCTTTAAGTTATGTTACCTGTAAAGTCATGGAATCAATTATTAAGCAATCCATCATCGTCCACTTAGAAACAAACAACCTACTCTCTAATAAACAATTTGGTTTGAAGAAAAAAGTTATTCTGTAATCTGCAACTCTTACACTGCATAAACATATGGACTACACAACTCAATCAGGGCAAAGCAATAGATGCAATCTACATAGACTTCTGTAAAACCTTTGATTCAGTGGTACATGACAAACTACTCCTAAAAATAAAATCCTATGGTATCTCTGGACAACTGCATAACTGGATAGAAGCATTCCTGTCAAACAGACAACAAATGGTCAAAATTGGGAGTGTCCTATCAAATTCTGTACCTATCAACAGTGGTGTCCCCCAAGGCAGTGTTCTAGGACCAACTCTTTTCATATTCGATATAAAGGACCTTTGTGATCATATTAAGAGCAACTGCATTCTCTTCGCTGATTATGTAAAGCTATTCAACACTACAGACAATACTACTACCTTTCAAAAAGTCCTTGACTATGTATCAGAATGGTCAAACAAATGGCAACTTCAAATCTCAACAAATAAATGCTCTGTCCTACATATTGGCAAAAAAGATCAGAAAATAAAATACAGGCTGAATAGTCAAGACCTTGTTGATGATCCAAACTCTGTCAAAGACCTTGGAGTACTCATCTCAAATGATCTAAGTACTAGAGCCCACTGTAACCACATAGCCAAAAATGCGTTAAGAGTTGTTAACCTAATCTTACGTAGCTTTTTCTGTGGTAATATTACACTAATAACTAGAGCATACAAAACATTTGCTTGACCAATACTCGAATACAGCTCATCAGCCTGGAACCCACATTACGTATCTGATATTAACACAGTTGAGAAATTCCAGAAATATTTCACAAGAAGAGTTCTCCACTCTACTCGTTGCAGAATACTTTATGCCACCAGACTTGAAATTCTAGACCAAGAAAACCTAGAACTATGCTGCCTTCGGTCCGATCTAAGTATAGTGTATAAAATCATACATTGCAATGTCCTACCTGTCAATGAATACTTCAGCTTCAACCATAACAACACAAGAGTAAACAAGAGATATAAACTCAAGGTTAATTGCAACAAACTTGATTGAAGGAAATACGACTTCAGCAACAGAGTGGTCAATGTCTGGAATACTCTACCTGACTCTGTGGTTTCTTCCCCAAACCCCAAAAACTTTAACCTTAGACTGTCTACTATTGACCTCACCCCTTTCCTAAGAGGTCTGTAGGGGGCATGCATAAGTGCACCAACATGCCTACCATTCTTGTCCTATTGTTTCTTTTTTATTTATTTATTTTTTCTTATATGTATCCATGTATTCATAACTATGTTTTTACTTATACCTATTATTTTGTAAGCAATTGACAAAAATAAAAAAATAAAAAAATAATAAAAATAATGTTTTCTATCACTATTTTCAATAGATACATTTTCAACGGGTATAAAGTGATTACAAGTATCCATTTGAGTTGAATTTTATTTTGCAGATGATAAATTCATTCTTTCTTCACATACTGCTATCAATATTAATCACAATTTCTTTCATTTTTTATACACAGTATATGCTATGAAAGTGACTATCACTTCTATTTTCTAGAGGAAAATCTCCCAATACTTGGATTAGAGTCCATTACCATCCAGAGAACAGGATTATGAAGCTTCCTTCCTTTTTGTTTCATTATACACTTTCTTCCATATGTGGAGGAATACATGGCTTGCAGAGCATGAGCCACAGCATATACAGCATTGTAAATGCTATAGCTGTGGCCTGTTACTCTTTTTGGAAAAACATGTTCAGGAAGGCTCTCTAATGTCTCCTCTCCACTGCAAATATTCTCCTTCTCATCTCCTGGATAAGAATCTTGTAATGCACATCCAAATGCATGAATCCAGAAATCCTTGATAAAACCATCTTCTTTTACCATAGAAGGCTTCTGTTCTTGAATATGTTGTTGGAATCCTTTCAGTTCTTTGGCATGAATTGCAAATGATATTGCACCATGGAAGTCCTGCAAATCCCAGGTTTTTTTACTGATAAAAAACTTCAACTCCATCCCAACTGTTAGTATCCATACTTTCCCTTTGGGGTTTCCAAATAATTCTTTAAAATCTGTATTTAGTAAATATCTCAAAAAGATCATAGAACGCGTATCTCCATTAAAAACCAAGACACTGACTTCATTATCCATTATTTTTTCATAAAATGCTACTACACAGTGGAAAAAAAATCCTGTATTGGCATCATAACATGAACTGCTGAACAACTCTATGAAGGCAAAACAAATGTCTTTTTTGGAAAACTCAGGTACCAAAGTCTGTATGAACCAGTCTAAGTTCATCCCATTTGCCACCAAGAATCCAATCCATCTCCAATTGAAATGAATAAGTAAGGTGAGGATACCCCTATACTGATAAATTCCATTTGGAACCATTTGGTAGACAGAAGGGAGAGTGGTATCCCCTGCTTCAACTCTAGCAGATCCATACATGAACTGCCCAAAAACAAAAATAATGGAATTATACAACAGAATAATTTTAATATGGATAAATGTTTAAATAGCATAAACATTAATTGTACAAGAGAACAGAGTAAATATGTTGCATTGAAAAATAATGTATTTTAGAGTTTATAGTGGTAGCTTATAATAAAGTTTATGCAATTTCAGAAAGTAATAATGCATACCTATCAATAGTGTAAAGGAGTCTACCAGAATGTTGCAGGTCAACAGTATAGGATTGACTGTGTAGGTAAGACAAAATCTTCTTCCCCTTTTCTCCTGCCCCAATCAGAAATCAATTATTAACTGTATACTATTGCCAAGAAGGACATGGTATCCGGTTGTATGTAGTCATTAAGAGTCAAGCTTCACTCTTGAAACTTATAAATATAAATATATTTCTATATTTCTTTATGTATTTACATATGTGCATATGTGTGTGAGAGTATGTATGTATGTATGTATGTATGTATGTATGTATGTATGTATGTATGTATGTATGTCCAAAAATTAAATTCAATGAACATAAAGTTGATTAACTCCTTTCCATGATAATCAGATTAAGTGCTACTGAACCATATATGAACTTGGCAAGGCCAGAACTCAATGTTCTGTATGAAAGACAATGCCAGCTAAAGAACAAATCCATAATTCAGAAGACAGCAACAGTAGCTAATACAGTCTCTGAAAAAGAAGCTGAAGAAACAGTGGACCAACTGATTAGCTGCTGCAAGAAGATCATACAGATTAATTACAAACCATGGCATTATAGATTAGCACCAATGGGACATTGGAATATCTGTGAGAAATAATATTTGCTTTCATGTAAGAACTGGTTGCACCACAAAATAGACCAAGTGATAGAAAATAGAAAAGAAATTAAAGTGCCATGGGACTATAAAGTTCAAACAATCACTTGCCACATAATACCCAAAATGTAACAATTGTTGATCAGGATTACAAAAATGTCTGAAGGCATACAGTACCTGAAAACAGTGAAACAGAAAAGAAAGAACTGGAAAAAATACAAAACTTACAGACGGAAGTAGAACAACTGTGCCAAAGAAGAAAAAATGTATTAATAATGGCACATTGGATATAATCCCAAAACATTTGAAGCCCCACTTGAACACTATTTGTATTGTCAAAATCACCAGCAGTCAATTGCAAAAGGCAGCTTTATTTGGGATAGCTTACATCTTGCCACAATACCACTAAGACTTGTCAAAGAAATCTGCCTATCCCAGGAACTTGGGAAGGACTGGATAAATAGATAAAAATGCCAATCCAATCTAAATACATTGACTGTGTGCCCAGTCATAATAAAAGGAAAAACACACAAACACAGGGAGACAAAACAACCACTCAAGTGGGGGAGGCAGAATTTATATATGTAATTTTACAAAGAAATTTGTCTGTTCCAGGTATTTGAGAAGACTTGATAGGTAAATAAAAATGCAAAATCGAATTTAAAAATCTAGCTCTGCAACCAGTCCTAATAAATGCAAAAACATATAAACTCAAGCATACAAAAACAACCACTTTAGGTGAGTGGGAAAGAGGAGGAACTTACCTGTGGAATTTTATACAGGTTCATAAGAATTGGAAATTGGTGCATGATGTCTGAGATCAATCCTTCAATGATTGCAAAAAGATTGTCTTTAATTATGCACTTATAGTTGGGCAAAAGTTTGCTATTCGGCGAAATCAATTGCATTGCTGCATGGTAAGTCCACTTTGCATTCAGATGACTATCAAAAATATTGAATCCCAGAGTAACATTGGGTAACATTTGGGCATTTCCATTGATCTGTTTCACAGCAAATATCAAAGCCAGGATGTGCTGGTAGTTTTCAGTCACTACACTGCAAAGAAAATGTTCAACCTTGGATCATATATAACTCTTGAAACTGTTAAAGGGAGCAACATGTGTTTACTTAAGATTACATGTACATTTGTATTGCAAATGCAAATGGTTTTAAGTTTCCTGAAATACTTTCCTCATCCCTTTCATGATCATTCATTATGAAGATACTCAGAACCTAAAACATTTTAGAGGAATGTCTGAATAGAAATATTGGAATGAGTTTGAAAAAGAGCATGAGGCATGTGACACTCCAGGCCAAGCAGATTATGGAAAAGGGGAAATCATTAAAGCTAATATAATTTGAATTTTTTAATAACAAAATGGTATTGTAAGTGGCAGAATGTACAGGGTAGAAATAGTTATAGCAAAATGTATGCTTAAGTTGTTAAGAAGTTTCAAATATTGTTTTACAGACATATAATAAGGCAGAGAAGAATTAAAAACAGGAAATATAAAGCAAGTAATAAGCCTAAAAGATCATTAGATAATTCTTTCAGCCAGAGGTAAGCAACCTGCTATTCTCCTGTTGTTAGTGAATGGCTTCTGCAATAATCAGAAGACCAAGAAGGACTTGATGTAAAGGAATTCCTTGTACCATAATGATATGCTTCCCAAGGTATTTTGCTATATTAAATCACAGCAATTGCCTTGATAAAGTGAAGCCACTTGTCAAGGAGTATCACAGGTGAGGAGTTCACTTGCATATTGTAGTGGAAAAAAAATCCTTATACAAACATTTTTCCCAAAGGGGGGCCAGAAGGATATTGGTGGAAACGGTATGGATTCATATAGAAGGCGGTTTGATAACTAATGCCTCCATAGATGAAATCTCCTGGCTCGTAATACTTGGGAACAGAAAGAAGAACATGCTTTGTCTCACATTTAGTATGTCCAAATTTGCATCCTACATCAGGTAGCAATAGCAAAAGCATTAACAGCATCATTCTGGTTGCTAATGTATTGACTGCAAACAGTTCTCTTTTTGCAGTTGTGCTATTAATAGAATGTTTCACATTGATAATAGCCACGTTGCCTTTTTGCAGGTGTTGGGCTATTAACAGCATATTCTACATTGACAATTGTCAGATTAGAATGGTTGCCCTCTTTGCTGACACTTGGAAGACAATTGAATGAAAGAAGAAAGGAATGAGGAAAAAGTAAATTTGGGCTTGCCAGAGGGATCTCCTGATGCTATGGTGTTTGAAGGCACATTAATAGCATCCTTTAAAACTGCCATAGCAATCCCCAAAGGGAATTTCAATGCTGCAGAAATAATTGTAGCTCTTCTGTTAATTGTAGGGACATGGTATGTTCTTTGTCATATTGTGAACAACTTTTGTGCCCACACAGAACCCCAAAGTAAAAAACAAAACCTGAACAAATTGCTTGGATTAAACATTTTATGTATTCTTCATTTTATTAAATTGAAATTTGATTGGCAAATTTCTGCACAGAAGTCATTTTGGTACCTGTTCAAAAGTTTTGTCATATATTCATATATTATTTTAAACCAGTATGAGCTGGTTTAACATGAGACGCCAAAGGTAAGCCAGGAGGCAACCAGACTTTCCTTCCAAAAAGTCCTGTTGCCTCCTGAAAAACACCTTTGGGACAACCATGACCTGGATGACTGAGAACCTTTACAGAATGAGAGGTTTATATCTCTTTTTTATATTCTCATTTAACTGTTTAAATTAGTTTATGTTATCACATACAAAAATACAAAAGCAAATGGTAGGAAAAATAGGGGAGGGGAAAGGGAATTGAAAGATATGGAAAAGAAGGGGGAAAGAAAGAAAAGGCATTGACTTCTGACTTCCTTTAGTGCAGTAGACAAACCTCAAGTTTTTACTTTTTCATAATAGTTTAAACTAGCCATTTCTATAACAATAAATTTATCTAATCGGTAAAACCCAAAAACAAAGTTACATTTTTTCCACCTCGTCCAGAAGCAGTTTCCAACTAGAAATAAAAGTATTTGTATTTTTTTCTTTGTTCAAAGCAGTCAATTTAGCCACTCTGCTAACTCCATTAACTTTTGTAGCCATTCATCCAGTATTGGGATCAAAACATCATTCCATTTTTATGTGTAGAATATTCTTGCTTTCGTCAACATATATAACATCAAAGTTCCATTTTTTTCCAAGTCTTTTTCCATTAAGCCTAAAGGAAAAGTCTATAGTTTTCTTTTTATATTCAGTTTAATAATTTTCTGTATTAAAATATAAATCCTACTCCAATATTTCTTTGCTTTATCACATGTCCACTATAAGTGATAAAAGGTCCCTTCTTTACATTTGCATTTCCAACATTCATTTAAAATACCATTATACATTTTTCACAACTTGTCTGGAGTTAACTACCCACCATCTTATGGAAATTTTCTTTTAAATTATAATTTAATGTAAATTTTAAACATTTCTTCCACATATTCTCCCATTGTTCCATCATTACATTATATCCAAAGTTCCTTGCCCACTGAATCATACAATGCTTTACATATCCACTTTCTAGATTTAAATTCAATACTATTTTATAGACCTTATCAATATCATCACTATCACACAGTATGATTTCCAATTCATCACTATCACACAGTATGATTTCCAATTCATTTTTAACAAGGTCAAACCCATAAATCTTTTTGTCTAATTTAAATCTTTCTTTCAAATTTAAATATTTAAACTAATGGCAGACATTACCTTCTGATTCCAGCTTCTCCTCAGACTTGAGGGTAGGATCACCAAAATTAAAATATATTATTTTGTCATAAGTCCAACAATTTGGCTTCATCATCATTTCTTTTCTGAAAAAAAAGCTTTTTGTGGGGAAACCCAAAGAGGCTTCTTCATAGAAAACCTTGTTTTATACTGTATTTATCCCAAACTCTTAGAATAAAATAAACATCTACTTTAACCTTGTCATACTATAGATAATTGTACCATCCAAATCTTAATTCATGACTTTCAAAGTCAAGTAGCCTCTTATTCTGAAGGTTCATCCATTCTTTTAGCCAAACCAAACTACAAGCATCAAAATACAATTTCAAATCTTGTAAACCCAAAGCTCCTCTTTCCTTAGTATCTTGCAGTAATATGTATCTAATTTTTGGTTCTTTCCCTTGCCTAAACTTAGAAATACCAATCTGCTTGTTTAAATGGAATATCACTTGCAAGTATTGGTAATGTCTAAAACAGAAATAATCACTCTTCTGAATACCTTGCACAACCAATCAGGGAGAATGAAATATGTTACCATCACATCATTTCTATTTTTATCTTGCACACAAAGAGATCATGGTTGCATTTCATTCTAAAGCTGTCTCTGATTCCTACCAGTGCTGATAAGTTAACAAATAAAGCATCACATCTGACTGAGAATCCTATTACTATGTAGGATATGTATTCCTATGTAAAATTAGGCATTCGAGTTTACAGTTAAGTTTGTTAGGAATAACATGGTTACCTAATGTAGTTTGGGTAAAATAATATATATAAACTATGATAGTGAGTTTATGTGTGTGTCACTTTAACTGCAAAGCATGTAATTTTGGGTGCGGCTGTAAATCGCCATAAGAGGGAGCAAGAGAACTTGATTGTTTGCTGGCTTAATGGATTGCTTGCTGACGATGATGGATTGTTAACTGCGTGTTCTCTGTTTTTGCTGAAGGAAGAAAGGAGGTTTGACTTCTTCATATCTCTACTGTGAAGAGATTTATTACTGGACTGATATTAGTAAGTTTAATGACCTCTTTTTCGACACTGGACTTTGCAACTGATTAATCCCCGGACGGACTGAACTTGTGTATGATATATGGACTGTTTGACTATGCTATAACTATTACTGGAATAAACTATTTAACTATCACATTGTATCTGTTTTACTGAGTGTAAGCTACAACAACGTTTATCTCACATATTTGCCTGACTGCCTGACTGCCGTGCAGGTTCTGCTAGGGTGTATATCCCTAACAAAGTTATATCTATGATAACATTCTGAATAAGAATAACATTTAGGGCTACTTGTTCTGCCTAATATCAAAGAATATAGTGACCATGACAAAGAATCAGAAAGATAACATAACACAAAACACTCAGAAATCATTTCAGTGGCCAACAATTAATTAGATGTATTTTGTATTGCAATATGTGGAAGGCAAATTATTGAGAGAGGGTACGAAGGCATGTGGGAAGGTTTTTTTTTCCCTCAAAAATAAATAAATATATAAATATATTTTATTCCTTACTGTCCATTTTCCCTTGAAAATTAATAGAATCCACAATGAACTAAGAATTCCATTTCCACTAGATAATTGACAATCAAGCTGAAATTAAGGGTATCAAGTAAAAGTAGCAAATAGAGGTGAACCTTTTACTCAAACTTCCTTGGACACCCCCCGCAATAAGTTTCCTGGACTTAATCTACACCTTAAAAAAGATGGTCTGTAAATGCAAATAGTTAATTAAAACTGTCTACCAGCGTACCTACACATACCGTTTCCCCTCAAGTGTCACTCACAGACTAGAACTGGCATGCTTTTCAAGCTCACACCAAGGACCAGTCTCCCTATAAAGCAACCTCTTTGTACCCTATTTTCTCTGTAGCTACCTCCACAGGCAAATCTCTTTGCTTTTGTAAATAGATAAACCTCCTTTCTTCACAGCAAGTCTGATGGGTCTGTGGCATGAAGGTTTACCTTGAGTTTGAATCTATTGTGTGCTCTTGTATTGTTATAGTTGAAGCTGAAGTATTCATTGGCAGGTAGCACATTTCAATATATAATTTTATGTACTATACTTAGATCGGACCAAAGGCAGCATAGTTCTAGGTTTTCTAGGTCTAAAATTTCAAATCTGATGGCATAAGGTATTCTGCAATGAGTAGAGGAGTGGAGAACTCTTCTTGTTAAATATTTCTGGACTTTCTCAACTGTATTAATATCAGATACGCAATGCAGTTTCCAGACTGATGAACTGTATTCTAGTATTGATCTAGCAAATGTTTGGTATGCTCTAGTTAGTAGTGTGATATTACCAAAGAAAAAGCTATGCAGGATTAGGTTAACAACTCTTAATGCCTTCTTGGCTATGTAGTTGCCATTTGTTTAACCATTCTGATACATAGTCAATGTCTTTTTGAAGGGTAGCAGTATTGTCTGTGGTGTTAAACAGCTTTACATCATCAGCGAAGAGAACGCAGTTGCTCTTGATATGATCACAGAGGTCATTTATGTAGAGTATGAAAAGAGTTGGTCTTAGAACACTGCCTTGGGAGACACCACTGTTGACAGGTAAATAATTTGATAGGACACTCCCAATTTTGACCATTTGTTGTCTGTCTGACAGGAATGCTTCTATCCAGTTATGCAGGTGTACAGAGATACGATAAGATTTTAGTTTTAGTAGTTTGTCATGTACCACTGAATCAAAGGCTTTACAGAAGTCTATGTAGATTGCATCTATTGCTTTGCCCCGATCAAGTTGTGTAGTCCATATGTTTTTGCAGTGTAAGAGTTGCAGATTACAGAATAGGTTTTTTTTTCCTGAAACCAAATTGTTTATTAGAGAGGAGGTTGTTTGTCTCTAAGTGGAGGATAATGGATTGGTTAATAATTGATTCCATGACTTTACAGGTCATGCAGCATAAAGAGATTGGCCTGTAATTTTCAACTAGGCTGGGGTCTCCCTTTTTGAAGATGGGGATGACCATGGCCATTGACCATAGGTTTGGCAAGGAGCTGGTCCTGAAGGATTTTTCAAGGATTATGCTTAGAGGTTCGGCTATGGCAGTGGATAGCTTTTTTAAGAAGTAGGCACATATTCTGTCCGGTCCAATAGATAGAGAGGGTTTTAGATTGCATAGTGTTTTTTCAACATTGTCTTCTGTAAAAATCAATATGTATTAGATCACTGTAGTTGTCAGTGGTTCGACTAGGAAATACTGGGCATGATCCATTGCTGTTTACAAATACTGAGCCAAAGAATGTGTTAAAGAGGTTGGTTTTAATGGTGTCATTGTTGCAGTCTTTACCATTAGGTCCTTTCAGGGGTGGGATGAACCTTGAGTCTTTTAGCTTGTTGTTTACAAAATTGTAGAAAGCGTGGGTGGAATTGGTGTGTAGAAGGTTTTCCTCTTGTTTAATGTGATAATTGGTGCATTCAGTCTTTATCTGGTGGCATAAATTTTTGTATCAGGTTTTGAAGTTGACAACGTGACCAGATTTGTTTTTCTGCCAAAGTGATTTCTTTTTGGAATGAAGCTTCCTTATTGTTATCGGTAATCTGTTTTTTTTTCTGGTTTCGGGAGTTGTTATTGGTACATATAGTATGATGACTCTTTTGACTTCAAGTAAAAATATGTTGTAATGGTCTTCAACAGTATTGCATCCAGTGCATAGGAATTGCCAATCAAGAGATGAGAGATCGTTGTCTATAAGATCATAGTTGCCTGTTTTGAAGTTATAATTGGGGATCCCATCGTTATGATGACTTTTGTGTGGACGTATGTTGAGACAAAAGTCAATCATGTTATGGTCACTGTTGGAAAAAGGTTTTTTAATTTGTATTCCATAAATTGAATTCAAACTATTGTAGAAGATGAGATCGAGGTGGTTGTTAAGTCTAATATTGTTGGTTACTAGTTGTTTCAGTCCCAGATTTGTTTCATCATTGTAGAAGGTTGCATGTATGGCTTCATTTTTGCACTCATTTAGGGTCCAGTTAATATGAGGTAGATTGAGGTCACCATGAAAGATAAAAGCATGTTGCCCATGTTAGTAGTGTGTTTAGCTTGTTTGCATGTTCAATGTAATAATCAGGGGCTCTGTAACATAGTAAGAACTGAAATGTGATATTTAAGAACAATTCACAGACGATGGTCTCAGGAATAGCAAGCTCCTGGGTATCTTGGATGTTTTTTAGATGAAGGGACTTTTTATAGAAGATAGCAACACCACCTCTCCTATGCATTTCATGATCTGATCGGTAAACATGATAGTCTCTTACTGTGGTAATGGAGTCAAGGAGAGATTGAGCCATGAGCCATGTTTCACAGGCAAATATAATGTCGAATTTAGCCATATTTAGTAAGAGGAGAAATTCATGTATTTTATTTACAAGGTTTCTTGCATTGAGTAGCTTGCATTTAAGGCCAGTTGTGGTTGGAATAGAGGTAGTTAGGGGCATGCATGCCTAGTTTTGAGTGATATTCGATTGGATGGGGTGGGGTTGGATGCGGAGTTGTGGACTTTCTTTTGATGCAATCAGCTCTGTAGTCAATGTATAGGTCCTTTTTTCTCCATTGTCTAGACGGTTTTTGAGTTCTGCGTGGAGTTCATGGGAGCAGATACTTTGCAGTATGGATAAGTCTGGTCTTGAGCGACAATTTTTATGAGTGGGATTGCAATGGCGTTTATTGAGTGAATGAATATACGTTTGCTCGACTCATTTTTGCAAACAACTCTACAAAATCTTGGGGCCACAGAGCCGTCATTGTATTTGTACCTAGGGCCATTCAATGGTTATTTCAATGATATCTTCAGGAGAGATGTTTGTTGTATTTGAGTTGCGTATGATATCGTGAACTTTAGTGATGTCGTCTGATTCATGTGCCATGTTTCCATATATGAGAAATGTTCTAGTGTTCATATCTTTTATTAGATTTTTTATGCAATTTTTAGTACAAAGAGAAAATTTAATGTGGCTTCATTCAGTATTCTAAACTTATACATTTCAACTGACGTAATAAAGAAGTTTTAAATTGTACCTTCATGTATTTAATCCATATTAATAATTTGTAAACAAATCATCTAAACTTACTCTCCAGAGGGCTTATTAAAAATATAGAAGTGCTGTCACTTTCCCAAAGATAGTTATTTTCATTCTCATAATTTGTAGTCATTACATGGAAACAAATATCCACTTAGGTTTTCTCAGAGGTAGTTTGAATTAATTGAAAAAGTAGGCTTAATTGGAATAGTAGATAAAATCTTCTGAGATTTAATGTATAAAAGTATTAACATTTCAGAGTAATGTTATTTATGTTGTAAACTAGCACAACTTAATTAATGCCTATTTAACAAACAGTATTCTTTTGTGATAAAAAAAAGTTTTGTTAGTTAAAATAGTGCAAAATTTAAAATGGCTATTTTGCAAAGGAAAAAAATTCATCTGTGTCTTTGTTCGATTATACAATAATACAAAACTTGTATTTTTGCTTTTAATAGAATGGCTGTATTCCCAATTTTCTATCAAGTTTGGTAGTTGAAATGAATGATTGCTTTCATTTGGGATAAGAAAAAAAGTGAGAAACATATGTAAGACTAAAAAAAGTACCTATAGACCAAAATTCTTGAAGCTTGAGTTTTCACTATTAAATTTTACATATTTCCTCCCACCAACAACAATATTTAGATTTAATTAAATATGATTATTCTAACTAGGTTCACCAAAAGTGGACTGCAAAAATCTGAATGACTACCACTAGATGAGAACAAAGACCTACAGAATATGTAGCTCCATTTTTTAAATTTATTTTTACAACTCACATCCAGTAGTCCTAATATAAATACCAAACACTATACAAATGAAATGATTAACAAAGGTGATTGTCCAAGATTATCATACATATTACTTCAGGAGAATACCCAATTAATATCTACCAATTGAAATAGAAAGTATTGTCATTGTTATGAAACATATACTGCTTTCCTTCTTTCTTTGTTTTCTTATTTGTTGCTTCCATACCTGTTTCCTTGGCAAATTAAGATTTATATATACTCTTGTCCTCAAGCAGTGGCATTCACAGCAGATTGTGATGTCAAAATGACATCAGGTACACAATTACTTTATTATACATATCTCATTATGTCTTTTGTATTTGTGTAATAATGCAGCCAAAAATGTTTTGCCCCTCCATGCTGTCCTATAAATATACGTAATCTAGCTATTAATTCCATCTTTTTCTTTTTTCAAAACTTCCTCAGTTAAAACAGACTTATTTTTATAGCTATCAGATACAGAGTAAGAGCAGTGAATTGCTTCAAATCTGGTGCTCATTTGCTTGGAAGGGCAAATCTTATCTTTTACCATCTTCAGGTGGCCACAATCATGAATATCATCCCTCTAAAAGAAAATTATGGCAATCACCTTTAAAAAAATGAATACAGACATTTCCCCCCACAAATGTCCCAGAAATTTTTTTTATTATATATAGAAGAAGGAGATAGCAATAGCACTTAGACTTATATATTGACTCAGTGTTTTTACAACACTCTCTGGGACGTTTACAATGTCAACACATTTCCCCCAACAATCTAAGTCCTCATTTTACCAACATTTGAAGAATGGAAGGCTGAATCAACCTTGATCCCTATCAGAATCATATTTCAGGCTGTAGGCAGAGTTTTCTGCAATACTGCATTTTAACCATTGTACCACCAGGGCTTCTGGAGATAAAACATGCTTCAACTATTTTTGTTTGTTTTGTGGGGAAGGACTCATTTAAATCATCTTTAAAGGAATTCTCATCTGCTTGTTTGATAGAAAAATATTTGTTTTCCAGAATTCCCTTTATTTTCTTCTAAAAAATTAATTATCTGTAAATGTTTCACTACATTCACCTTTCCTATAGTAGTTATCTAAGCCATTAGATGAAGGTGAAGCAATACCTGAAGAGAAAAGACAATAACAGTTCCCAAATAAATGAAAAAAGTGTATGCAAAATAATTCTTTATTGTATTAAAAGTCCTTTTATGTTTTGAGGAAATACTTCCTCACCGAAAGAAACAAAATAATGCATTTACAATATATGAAATAAGTTGTAAATATACCTGAAAAAAACCTAAAATAGACATTAATATGTGAATAACTATTATGTATATATGACTAAAAAATATGAAAAAGTACATAATACATATTTAAAAGTTAGGAAAGTGAATGCTTCATAAATGATTTTCAATATTCTAAGACATAGAGGAACAGAGTTATACGTAATAGAAGATAAATCTCTAAAATATTTGAAAATCTTAAAGGAAAATTCTCATTTAAAAAAATGTCAGCAGGATCATTAAATGTTAAAACAATTCCTTTTATTTTATTTTTAAATTATCAGAATACAAAACACAAAGAAACACATGATTTTTTACACATTGAACATGTAAACATGCTAAATTCACTACTAACATGGGCAACATCTTGCCCACTTGCTTTTATCTTTCTTGGTAACATCAATCTACCTCATATTAACTGGACCCTAAACGAATGTAAAACTGAACCCATACATGCAACCTTCTACAATGCTGTAACAAACCTGGGACTGGAATAACTAATAACCAACAATACTAGACTTAAAAACTGCCTCGATCTCATCTTCTGCAATAGTTTGAATTCTTATTTTAGCTAATAAAGATAATACCTAGAGATATGTTATGATCCTTCTTGCTTCAAACACTCTACTATCATCCTAGTGCCAAAGAAGCCCTCCATCAAGGAACTGAATGACTACAGATCAGTTGCTCTAACATCTGTCGTTATGAAAATCTTTGAAAGGCTAGTGCTGTCCCACCTGAAAACCATCATGGATCTGCTGTTAGATCCCATGCAGTTTGCATACCGAGCAAATAGATCTACAGATGATGCTGTTAATATGGCTCTGCACTACATCCTACAACACATTGAATCTCCAAATACCTATGCAAGGGTCCTCTTTGTAGATTTCAGTTCAGCATTCAATACCATCATTCCAGACATTCTTCTAACTAATTTCAACCAGCTAGTGATACCTGAACACACTTGTAAATGGATCATAAGCTTCCTAACAGACAAGAAGCAGCAGGTGAAGCTAGGCAGAATCACATCTGATACCTGTACAATTAGCACAGGGGACGCCCAAGGCTGTGTGCTTTCTCCACTTCTCTTCTCCCTATATATCAATGATTGCATCTCAAACGATCCATCTGTGAAAATACTGAAGTTTATAGATGACACAACAGTGATTGGTCTCATTCAAGACAATGACAAATCCACATACAGACAGGAGATTATACAACTTGCCTCATGTTGTAACTGGAACAATCTGGAACTGAACATACTCAAAACCGTAGAAATGGTGGGAGACTTTAGAAGAAACCCTCCCATACTACCACCTCTTACGATACTAGACAACACAGTATCAACAGTACAGACCCTCAAATTTCTGGGCTCTGTTATATCACATGACCTAAAATGGACACCTAGTATCAAAAACATCATAAAAAAGCACAACAAAGAATGTTCTTTCTGCACCAACTCAGAAAGCTCAAACTGCCCAAGGAGCTGCTGATACAGTTCTATAGAGGAATTATTGAGTCTGTCATCTGCACCTCTATAACTATCTGGTTTGGTTCTGTAACCCAACAGGACAGATACAGACTTCAGAGGATAATTAGGACTGCAGAAAAAACAATTACTACCCACCTGCCTTCAATTGACGACCTGTATACTGCACGAGTCAGAAAGAGGACTGTGAAAATATTTACAGATCTCTCACATCCTGGACATAAATTCCCTCAAAATGACGCTATAGAGCACTGCACACCAGAACAACTAGACACAAGGACAGTTTTTTCCTGAATGCCATCACTCTGCTAAACAAATTATTTCCTCAACACTGTCCAACTATTTACCAAGTCTGCACTGCACTACTGTTACTATTAATCTTCTCATTACTCCTTATCACCCATCCCCTCCCACTTGTGACTGTATGACTGTAAATTTGTTGCTTGTATCCTTATGATCTATATTGACTGTTTCATAGTATGATTTGATTGCTTATTGTACCCTATGACTATTATTAAGTGTTGTATCTTATGATTCTTGACTCTTGATAAATGTATCTTTTCTTTTATGTATACTGAGATCATTTGCGCCAAAACAAATTTCTTGTGTGTCCAATCACACTTGGCCAATAAAGAATTCTATTCTATTCTATTCTATCATAAAATATTACAAATGAAAAGCACTTATTGTCTGTTTGAAAAATAAATACCAAAATATCTGCTTTTTCAATAACAAAGTGATTGCAGCCCTACCGTGGAGCTGAATGATTCACCAGCTGCTTCAACGCACAACTCCCAAGACTTCCTGTAGACTGCTGCTGCATGGAGAAACTTGTGGGGTGATTCTGGGACTCTCCCTAACCAAGGATAGTCATGTAAAATAAAGGAATGCCTGTTAATAAATGGAAAAAGACATGATCCAGAGAAAACTGGGCTAGTCATAGGTTGGCCATCCTCACAGGAAGCCCACATGTTCAAACAATAAGAAAATTCTTTAATCAAAATCTAATATTGGGGGTCACACAATTTCCCCCAAATCAGCACAACAGATTCAACCATGTAAGAGATGACTTAATAAAAGTAACCTTATTTTAAAACATTATTGTTTCAAGTATATTTAACATAAAACATGATGCGTAGTTTGAAATTTGTGAATATGAATAGGGGAATTCTTACCTAAAGCAGAATAGTCCTTATTACTATCATTTATTTATTCTGACTCAGAAAGGCATTTTCTAGCTTCTCTTTAAATCAGAGTGAGTGGGTCAAAACTAGAAATTAATAAAATAGTTTGGATATATTGCTTAGTGATAAGGTCTTCAGGAATTTATTTATTTATTTAATCAAAATCTAATATTGGGGGTCACACAATTTCCCCCAAATCAGCACAACAGATTCAACCATGTAAGAGATGACTTAATAAAAGTAACCTTATTTTAAAACATTATTGTTTCAAGTATATTTAACATAAAACATGATGCGTAGTTTGAAATTTGTGAATATGAATAGGGGAATTCTTACCTAAAGCAGAATAGTCCTTATTACTATCATTTATTTATTCTGACTCAGAAAGGCATTTTCTAGCTTCTCTTTAAATCAGAGTGAGTGGGTCAAAACTAGACATTAATAAAATAGTTTGGATATATTGCTTAGTGATAAGGTCTTCAGGAATTTATTCTTTCTTTCCCTTTTCAAAAGTAAAATGCTCTTCAGCACATGCAATTGCTAACTGTTCATCCAGTTTAGACTTCAAACTCAGGAAATGAAAGTAAATAATTTGTATAATTTGAGGAAATTCCTATTATGTACAGGGCATTAGAACATTTTTTGGGAGGTGGGGAGATGTACTGGGTTATAATGTTTATACTTACTGTAGTTTTTAACAGCAAAAGATGATCTACATTAAGCTGTTTTGTCATGCTTTCCCCCAGATTTTTCTTTTATCTTATCTTGGTTAATCAGATCACATATGTGAACTTCAGTCAATTGCCTAATAAATGTATGTCTGCATGTATGTATGTGTATATGTATATTCATGTATGCTTATATGTGTGTGTGTGTGTGTGTGTGTGTGTGTGTGTGTGTGTGTGTACTCATACACACATTTCCTACTACTAAAAAGCTCTATATGCCTTAGTAAAATTTAGAGGAAGCAGGATTTGGAAAATATTCTGTGTAAGATTTGCAGTGCCTCACTCCTTAATACCTTCATCATCTGAAATGGAAATGAGCATAACTTGTCTAAAAATTTATATTGTATGCATTGATCTCTCAAAATAAAGCACATACTATTTATTTATTTACTAAACCTTTTGTTTCCACAAAAGTATTTGTCAGCCTCAAGATCTCTTCTACATCTTTTCTACTGCTATACTCACTGCTCTCTTTCGGCTGTCATTAGTAATGGGGGGAGGGGGGAATTGGAGGGGAAGAATGCTGGAGGTGTTACATTCCTGTGCTGTAAATGAGAAGGAGGAGGGGGAGTATAAATTCTTATTCTTAAGTTTTAAGCTGCGAAGTTTTATCAAAATATGTCAAGGTCAATGGACAGAGGCCTCATCACCACCTGAAGATGCCCACATGATCATATTCAGAACTTTTAATTGGAAGAGTCTTTGGACTTTGGGGGGTGGGAACAATTCCATCCCTTTGTATATGTGATCTGCGAGCCAAATTCTTTAGATTCAGAATTCAACCTGTAGCTTCCACTTTGATTTTCAGTAAAAGAAAAAACTTTGCTCTAACCTTTGGAGTCTGAGTATTTCTTTCTTGGATTTTGAATGGAGCACAGACTGACAGTATTTGCCCAGTTCTCAAGGTAATCTGTTCTTTGCCTTCATTAATTTTCTCAGGGCATCTTTATGCTTTATTCTGACTTCTAACTGATGGTATGTTTACTATAATGAAAAAGATATGGATATAAGAAACCAACACCAGCAAAAAGAGGACAGTGTGATCACCACGCTTAGAGCAATCCTGTCTGGGATATCAGATATACAGAGGTTATCATATCATTTCATAGCTTTCCAATGAAGGCTAAACATCAATTTACACCCATTACATCTATCTTTTTTCATTGGGCTTAGTTTCTGGTTTGTTTGCCCTTCTTGGAATCTATGCCACTTTTCCTTAACAAATAAAAAGAATGGTGATCAGTGGTGGGATTCAATTTTTTTTTTAAACAAATTTTATTAGTTTTCAAAGACAATACACAAACAAAGCATAAAACATAAGAACATAAAACATCTTTTCTAAAAACTGCTTATTGAGTTTTAACAAAACAAATAAAACATCTTATTTAAGTACAGCATAGTTCCAGATTATCACATTTCCATATTCCTCTTATGTATTCAACTTCATATCTTATTACTCTTTTTCCAACTTCTCACTATTTCTCCCTTTACTTCTATTCAATTATATTTCTTTTACCTAAATTTCTATATCTTTTAATTCATTGTACTTATACTTTCATCTGTCTTATTTACAATTTCATATGTTCTCTTCCAACATTCTTCCAAAATTTTATTAATTCTCAATAAAACAAACATAGACAAACAAGACATGAAACAGAGAAACATAAAACTTCTTTTTAGAAAGCAGCTTAACCCCGGGTTACATCTTTTTGTACAGACATAAATCAAATTCATGCTCACCTTATATACTATTTCATTTCTTATTTAACATTCTATATTTTCTATATGTCTTCTCCCCTCTTTTCACTCTCTTAATTCTATTTTATTTATTCATCTCAATTTAAATCATTATACTTGTATCTTTGTCCGTTCTTTTTCAATTATCTATTTTTCTTTTCTCTTTAATACAAAATTTCTCCTGTAATCACTGGTTGAAGTATGACGCCTTTCTATCTTTCCCCTAAATTTAACACTTAAAATAATATACAATTTCCATTCTGATTCTGCTTAGTACATTCTACATACTACATTTTAAAATTAAAAAATAATAAGCTTACAATATAGTAAAAACAATGTTAGCAAATTAAACTCTTTTATTAAATCTTAGACATTTTACATATTCCCTTTAATATCTTATTAACTCATATAATATTCCAATTTTCTAACTCTATTTCAAATACAAATACTACCATACAATCTTATGTACTTTTGCAGAATCTCTTTTTTAATTGTATTTTACCCTTTGTCTCTAAAAAAACCCTGTTTTTTAACTTCTTGTTTTAAGCCTTTATAACTTCTCTTCTTTTTTCCCTTCCTTTCTTGTCGAATCTAGCCTTTTTACCCCCCCATCTCTCAATCTCCACCCTCCTAGTCTCCTCTCTCTGTTGTATTCCTCTTTTCTGTTGCTTTCTGACACTACATCGATCCTTCACCTTATTTTTCCCTTTCTTGGTTGTTTTCTTAAATCTTGAATTCTCCATTTTCTTTCCCCTTTTTCCCTTTTCTTCCTCAACTAAAATTGTTTGTCCATCAACGATGGCTTCTTCTTCTTCATACCAGCTTTCTTGCTGCTGTAATTCCTGATAGGTAGAAATCGCCATTTCCAAGAAGTGAAAAACAGATTGAGAAGAGCCCTTGCCTTCTTGTTCCTCATCTTTTAGCTTTTTGAATTCCATTTTCAATTCTTCAACAGATAATACCATTGTGAGATTTATTTATTTTTTAAACAACCCAAATGTTTTTAGTCTTTCAAAAAATAGTTTCCAAAAGTCCCAAAGTCATCAAGCAATCCAAATCAACACAAACTGTTTCATTTAGCACTTTCTTCTTTTAATACTTTCTCGTCCTGGGGTATAATTCAATTACACAGTTCCAAAATGATTTTTTAGAAGTCTTATTGCAGTTTATCTCTAATCTTATAAGCTCCAAGCAGTCTCCTCCAGCAAAATCTTAATATAGATTCTTTACCTCTCCCTTCCCACTTATAGCAAAAATATTTTAATTTTTTAATTCCAGTGTTCAGAAATCTTTAATGTCCCCTTGGCTTTAATTTTCAAATTTAGTTACCTTCTGTTGACAAAGCGGGTTTTTCCGATTTCCATCTGCTATTTCCGTAGGGAAGGAGAGTGAGAAAAAACTTTCCCTTGTCACTTTCATCTGCCGCTTTTTACAATCCTCTTAGGAAACAATGTATCGTTTAAAAAAGTTGAATTTCCAGGGTATTTAGATGTTACTTATTGTCCCGGTTCAGCCAAAAACTTTCACTTTCTCAACTTCCTCCTGCACATTCTTGTCCGGCTGAAAGGTTCTTTGTGGCGGCCATTGCTGACTCCCGCTCCACCGCCTTTGGAAAAGGGAGTTAAGCTGGCTGAGGAGGGGGGTTGCGATACCCCCGGACCCCTGCCCAGATCTCCCCTATCTTCAGTTTTCTCTACGGGATAACTATAGCCTCCAAATCCAACTGGATCAGGGGCACTCCAGCGGCGAGCGCAGCAGGAACCACGCACAATCGTGGATTCCTGCCGCCGCTGAAGCCTTACAAACCGGAACTGCGGGATTCAATTTTTTTTTTTTATTACTGGTTCTGTGGGAATGGCTTGGTGGTCGTAGTGTGGCTTAGTGAGCATGGCCTGGTGGGTGTGGCAGGGAAAGGATACTGTAAAATCTCCACTCATTCCCTCCTGTTCCCTCCCCATCCCCCAAACCTGCTTTTCAGCTCTGTTCTCCTGTGCAGAGCAACAAAAGAAGACCCAGCCAATCAGCTGAGACTTGGGAGGCAGAGAATAGATGAGAGCTGGGCCAGCCAGATATGGTATTTGCCAGTTCTCCAAACTACTCAATATTTCCACTACTGGTTCTCTACAACTGGTCAGAACCCGCTGAATACCACCTCTGATGGTGATGTATATGTGGAATGCCCTTGGAAGACAGGTGGGAGAGCCACTGACAAGACAATAGTCTGATAATGAAATCTGAATGTGCAGAAAAATGCAGGCATGGTAAATATCCCAGGTGGAATTTAGCTTCCTGGCTTCTTGGATTGTAAAGGTGAAGGTGAGGGATATAAACTTTCAGATTTGCAAGATTCTGTTATTGTAACATCACAGTAAAGTAGAGCTAGTTCCTCTAGGTGTGCTTCTTGTATGGAGTACCTCACAATGCTGAAAGATAATAACAGTTCTCCATAAATTCCTCTGAACTAAACTGCCTAGCCCAAGGGTATCAAACTTGAATCATCACGGCATCATCACATGACGTATTATGACTTTTTTCCCCTTCGCTAAACTGGGCATGAGTGTGGACAGCACATGACGCATCAGAACAGATGCCTGTTTAATCAGTTATTCTACTATCATATTTGTTAATGAAATGTTAAATATGCAACAGAATTCTCTTTACTCAAGGAGATATTACTTATGATACTGGAAATATAGTCATTATTTTATTTATATATTTTATTTATTTATTTTTGTCAATTGCATGCCATTGGTACATAGTAAAATAATAGTTATGAATACATGGATACATGTAAGAAAAATAAAAATAAAAATAAAAGAAATTATAACTAGTAGTCAGGGATCTAATTCTATGTAGTCCATTATGTTCTCTGATTCTCTCTTTAAACTATGAAATCACCACCATTTGATTGTTTTTGTTACTTCATTCAATGAAGTAATGTTCCTTTTGTTTACCACATTTAGATTTGGCAAATGCCACATTCTGGTATCCTGTGCAGAAATGCACAACTTTTCCTTCTCCACTTCTTGTACTGCAAGAAGGGTTCATTCTCCTTTTTTTGAAATAAAAATATCCTCATTGGTCAAAAGGAGTTAGTTAGCTGCTCAATTATTTCGAATGATTTTTTTTAAACAAAGCACAACTGTTTCATACCTGCAACATCTTTCACTAAATCGAACAGTAGAACTGACCACAGAAAATCATGAGTCTAAAATGAGAACAAGCATGCAAAAGCATAATCTTGCAGTTGACACCTTACATACTTGTTTCTTGATGTGTAATACAAGCATGTCGAAAATTCTGACTCTCTCTCAGATGCTTCAGGATGTTTGTGTTTCTAATATAAATTGTAAACATTCATATATATTATTGATATTTATTAAAAGCATAAATTATTCAGAACTGAAGTAAACAAGGTTAGGTCTTCTGGTTTGTGGTCCTGTCGAGTTAGAGTAGAATCTGTGATCATGCGTAGTTTTGCTCTCGCTTGCTCGTTGGAGGGTCCTATTTAGGACCAGAACCACCCTGGAGGGGTGGTGAAGAAAGGGTGATCTACTGGAGGGTTGAGGATAGCTTCATCTCCCCTCCCCAAAAAGGAAAAACCCCTCCAAAGATGAGCTGAAGTGGTGGTCTAAAATGGCCACTAAGAAGACAGGAAACAGCCCAGGAAAATAAGACTGTGCTGGAGAATTGTTAGTGGTGTGTCAACCAGGTGAAACATATGTACATTAAGGTACCCTGGAATTAAGAAATAAAGAAATTCTTAGGAAATATTGTAAAAGTGGGAGAGAGAGAGAGAGAGAGAGAGAGAGAGAGAGAGAGAGAGAGAGAGAGAGAGAGAGAGAGAGAGAGAGAGAGAGTTTGCTGTGTTCTTCTTGATTGGTGTTTCTAATATCTTCTGTCTGTTTTGTACTGTTTTGTATTTTCAATCTTATCAGAGAAGCTAAAGAGAGTGAAAAAAGACCTGAAAGCATGAATAATAGAGATGATTCCACCAGACTGTCAATTATCTGGAAACCTGCACTCACAAACAAAAAAATCTCCACACCACAAGCCAAGCAAACATTTGGGCACAAACAGACCCTCCCGATACCTCCAGCTTAAACACACCCCAACCAGGCACCCAGATGAAACCTAGCTTCCTAATAAATGATAGCTGTCCGTTTACTCAAAGCCAAGCTGCACTAAAAGCCTCCAATACAGGAAACACAATGTTGCCAGCCAATCAAGACAAAAAAAATGCTACAAAACAGACAGAAGATATTAGAAACACCAATCAAGCAGAACACAGCAAACTCCAATACCAATAAACACAGACAAAGACTCCCAACCAATCAGGATGAAGAAAAAACCACTCTGGAACAGCGTAGGCTAGCACCAAATTTAAAACAGAAACGGCTGTGAAAGTCTGACTCACAGACGAACACAATACAGAAGCCTGATGATGGCAGATGAGATTCTGCCGAAACATCGCTACAACTTTAAAAGCACAACTATAATGACGTGGGAAAATACCCAGACAGAGCTGAATACCATACATATAAATACCGAAAACTTAAGAAAAGATAGATAGATAGATAGATAGATAGATAGATAGATAGATAGATAGATAGAAAGAAAGAGAGAGAGAGAGAGAGAGATACATTTTTTTTCAAGAACTTAGTGTGTATTTTTAAGGAAATGTAAAAAGCAGAATTCGATTAATAATAGTTATGTGTTATAAAATAGAGGTTAGAAAATGAATGTTATAACTGTAAAGACATAATTTAAGCTTTAAATAAGATTTGAATGGATTTGAATGGATAATAATTAAAAGATACAAAGGTGTTACATTCCAGTTTAGTAATTACAGGGGAAAATTTGTTCTATGAGAAAAGAAAATATGAAATTGTAAAAAGGACAGACACAAGTATAAAAATATTGATTAGAAAGATATTGAAAATTAGAAAAAGATATGTAATTGAACTTAGAAAGGAATGAGATAATTAAAAATAAGGTTACAGAAAGCAAGGAAAGCAAGGAAAATAAGGTTACAGAAAGCAAGAAAATAGTTATAAGACATGGATTAGAATATATAAGTTGAATATGTAATTGAGTTTATGTCTGTATGGAGAAGTGTATTTGTATGTTTTTGTGAAAATCCAGTATAAAGCTATATGTTTAAGATACTGTTCATTTTTTGTCAGTGATTGTATTTTTTAAGACAACAATATGCATACTTGAAAACAACTGCTCTTTAAGCAAACAAGTAAGAGTGACAAACCAAAGTGACAGCAACTACTTAAATAGTGTCTCATATTTTCAGTCTATTTATAAGAAACACTCAAGGAAGAAGTAGAAAAAGACTGAATACCTCAGATAAAATCAATATTCCAGTTAAAACACTGAGAAAATTTTAAAAATTCTAGTTGAAAAAAATATATCTCTTCAAAAGTTGTGCTCCCTGAAAGACCCCTTCAAATTGAACAAAAATATAATTTCAGAATGACCATATCACATAGGAAACTTGAGAAATTGTAAATTAATTTAATATCTGTAATGGAATTAATCACATAACATTTCACATTGCATAAGTTCAAAAGGGCCAAAAGAGTTTGCTGCTGATTTTCATTTCTACTCAATGTGTAATGTACCTCATTGCAGTGTTCACATATAGTAAGCCAGCACAGATGGATTCCAGTAGCCCTAATATTGGTTTTCTATTATGGCAATGTCCTGGTGAAACTTTTCCACATGTTCATCACTGATTGTACCAACATGTTGAGCAAAGGAGTCAAATGCGAACGCAGACAATGAATCTTCAGTGACATGTTGCGCTTCATGTCTTGTATGCTATAAGAAGTTTGTCAACCAATTGAATATCCTTTGGTATTCTGTATAATAATCTTGAATGATTTTCAAGTGATTTTCTTTGGCTCCATCATAGATTTTCAAACCTCTTGTCATTGATGACATATCTAATTTATGGACTAGCATAAATGCCTTCATTAATCTTGGTATCAGTTATTCTTGGAAACATCAAATAACAAAGCCCTTCACCTTCCTTATTCATTGCTTTCATAATTTTTTCATCAATCCAACCTTTATATGGATGCAACCATATCTTTGTTGGGTCAACAAATGTTTCATGTGCCACATTTTTCTGCCCTGGAACTATTTTTGGGAGGAGTAGCCATTTCTTTGTAATATAATGCAACTCTCCAGCCTGTCTGTCACATTTGTACATGCAACAATGCTACTTGGTATATCTGAGCTGCATACAATGCAACAGAGCCTCTATTTTTAGATTTTATAGGTCTTTCAGTTGTACTTGGTAAACTGGATATTTTTGTATGTGTCTTTCATGTGTGCTAATATTTTTAAATAATTTGTAAATGTCATTAACAAATTGCAAGTTTGTGCAAGTTGAAAGAAAAGTCTCCAACTCCATCTCCTTAAGTATGGTTTTTCACAGGGCTGTGTCTTGAGTCTGCTATTGTTCACCTTGATGATTCATGACTGCTGTGCCAAATCTGATATGAATCATATTGTGAAATATAAATGACACAGCAGTGTTGAGTCTTATTCAGGATGTTAATGAAGATGCTTTTATGGAAGCTATGAAGGCTTTGGTGGACTGGTGCAATATAAGTACCAGTACCAGTTCTAAATGTTAATTTAAAAAAAAGGAGATCATTGTAGATTTTAGAAAGAGCTGGCATAGTCATATTCCACTCAGTATCAAGGGTGCAGCTGTGGAGGTAGTCAACAATACTAAGTATCTGGGGGTGAAGATAACTAAAATCTGAACTGGTGTGTCCACACATCATCCTTAGTGAAGCATGCAAACCAGCATCTGCATTTCTCGCATCAGATAAGAAGAGGACATCTTGCTCCTTCCGTCTGGCTATTTTTTAGAGAGGCATGCTTGAGAGCATTTTAAAAAACTGCATCACTGTTTGGTCTGGTGGCAGCAGTTCCTCAAATAGAAAGCCCATATAGAGAGTGATAAGGACAGCTGAGAAGATTATAGGAAGCTCACTTCTTATTATTCAGGACACTGCTTATAAGGGCTATGTGCTTAGAGATCAAAGCATTGTTAGAAACTGCACACATCCACTTTATGGCCTGTTTCTGTTGCTTCCCTCTGGGAGGAGGTTTCAAAATATTTCTAGCAGGACTACCAGACTCTATAATAGCTTTGTTCCCTATGCCTTCTGTCTGGTAAACTTGCAAGACTCATTTTTCTCACCATGTATCTGAACAACTGGGTTGTTTCTCTGTGTCATATAATATATGGGGTATGTATATGATTTTATATTTATTTATTTTGTCATGTTTATGTAGTATATATTGAAGATGGTGACCCTTGGAGAGCTGTATACAATGAAATTTCATTTTAATGTATACTGCTTAGTGTACATTCAAAATGACAGCAAAATTATTCTAAGTCTAACCCTATAATCTTCCTTATTTGCAAATTAAAATAACTTGTTTCATTTTCTTCTAAGTCTCCAAAATTAGAGTGGATGAAATACATCAATGATTAATATAACAGTGCATTATGATATATACCTACTAAATTATGATTCCTGAATATTGGTAGTGGAATATTTAATCATTCAGATTGGGTTTAACAAATTTTGGTCATCTATAATTGTTTTATTTTTTATATTTATGTCTTCAATATTAAACTACTTTTTTTGCTTTTCCAGTTAATGTACCTTCAAAAATGTACACATACTACATATGTGTATTTGTCCGTATTCCAGAAGGATGTACATTGATTTTGTAAATAAAATATAGTTTCATTCTAATAATACAACATTTTCAGTTATTGTTTTTAAATTATTACATGGTTGCATTTTTTTTTTGTTTAGCACATTAAAATCTGCCTACTTTAAATCAAGGCAATTTATACTGTGCATTTAAAATAGAATAAAACAGCAATGAAATTCTAATTAAAAAAAAATTTTCCACCTGTCTTTAATTTTCAAAGTGAGTGACTTATAGTTTTGGAAGTCCAAGATCAAAACATCAAATCCTGGAATTTAAAAGAAAACAAAAGAATTTGAACTTACTGATAATGTTAGAAATATGAATTTTCTATATATTGTGTTTGTGCAGTCTACCAAAAGGTATTTTCTAAAATAACACAAATGTATCCACAAATTTGTGCAGTAAACAGATGTGCCCAGGTCACAAATGCATGCTTTTGTGTATACCCAATATTTTCTCTCTGGCTTTGCCCATAACAAAAATCCAAAATTGTTTTAGAAGCATTATTCCATTATACAATTAATATAAGTATTTTGTTCTCAATTTGTACTCTAAATAAAATATAATCATTAACCAGCTGAAATGATATGAAGAGGTACAAAAGAGTATTAAATAACCATGTCATTAGTTTTTTCTTTGTAGTCAGGTTTGTTTATCATTAATGTAGTATCCATGAAAGTAGCTATACTGAATTACAATAAAAATTTATGAGATGTGCCATTCAAAAATGACTTAAAAAGGAAGAATGAAATACGCATAAACAAAGATTTAATTCAATATTTCCAAAAGTGAATGAGGTTACAGAGGGTGGGTATATCACAGTTATTACTTTGTTCAGGTCAAATGATGAATGGGTGGTTGGACTTACATACATAAAAATAACAGTTCCATAATATAAAGAAACAAGAGCCAGATGAGAGGCTCAAGTGGAGAAAGCCTTATGATGACCATGCGAAGATGGTATTTTCAATATAGTTATGCCAATAACTAGGAGATAATAGTGCAGAGGAAAGTACTCAGAATCACCATTGCTGAAAGTAAGAAGGTAATCTGCTGTATCAATGAGGTATCAAAACAAGCCAGTTTTAATAATGGTGGAATATCACAAAAGAAATGATTGATTATGTTTGCTCCACAAAATGGTAAATTTATTACCATAATAGCAGCTATCAAAGGAACCACCTATCCAGCAAACAATCACAAAAATAACACATATTCTTCTATTCATGATTATTGGATATCTGAGTGGGTAGCATATGGCTATATATCAGTCATAGGTCAAGGAGGAAATATTCAGCTGACCCAAAGAAAAAGAAAAAGTAGGATTGCAAAAGACAGCCAACTAAGGAAATTAAGTGCACATTCATCAAAAGGATGGAAAGCAGTTTAGGGACAATTGAAGAAGTATACCCTACATCCAATAAGGATAAATTTCCCAAAAAGAAGTACATGGGGGGTATGAAGATGGTTATCTGTATTAACAGTTATGATGATGATGATGATGATGATGATATTACCAGTCACAGTAAGGAGGTACATAGTGAGAAAGACAAAAAAGAGAGTAATTTCTACTTTTCTCGTGTTAGGGAATCCCAAAATAAGAAATGTAATTATGCTTTGATTCTGAAGTTCTGTAGAGGACAGCATCTGCAAAACGTAGAAAGAGATATGTCAGAATGTTTTAACAAATTAACTAAATTTAATAAAATTATATTAATTATAAATCAATTAATGTCATTTAATTATTTAATAAATTAATTACAACATTCAAGACTTGGATTTTCCCCTTTTCTTGTAAAATTTGCATTTGTTAGTAATATATATTGATTTAGAAAGCAATTATTTGGAGAAAATATAAATTATATGCACATGTATATACATTTCATATATATTGCTTTCCCAGCAGTTCATTACACATACATCTTTTACTGATACATCTTCTATATACATCTTCTACGGTGGAAATAAATATGCATATATTTGTATATCTAATCACACTTAGCCAAATAAACATTTCTGTTCTATTCCGTCCCATTCCATCCCATCCTATTCCATTCCATTCCATTCCATTCCATTCCATTCCATTCCATTCCATTCCATTCCATTCCATTCCATTCTATTGTCATTATTTTTGCAATCAATAATACATTGTCAAATGAAGTGACAGCCCATTGATTTAAATATGTTTAGAGTATATCTAGTTATACTCTTTTGAAGGAAGGAAGGACTTCCTCATGGAGTGAAAGAAGTGGAACAAATAAAATGTATATAGCCTACTTTCACTACATTTCCTCCTTATATTTAATACGAGAGGTCAAATGCTCACTCTATATTAAGATCCCTGAAAATGGAAACTTAAAATCTTACCTCATAGCCTTAAAAAGATCTCTTTGGGGTTGTTGAAGACATTTTTATTTTGTGGAGTTGCTAAAGAAATGCTGAATTATAAAACATGAACATAATATTTATAAGCAGATACATTTTAATGAAATCACTTCTTTATGAGTTCAGTAGTTAAATTAGAGTTGGCAGAATTTCTGGAGAGAAAAATTGCTTTTCTTTTTCTGGCCCTGAGCAATGGCACTGAGCCTAAATGCAATTACCTACAGTAACAGCTCTAAAAAGATTAGTAATCTTTTGGGCTTTAATTTAGATTAAGTATAAGAAGAAATGTAGTTTTTTTTAAAAAAAGTTTAGTAGTAGTACAGTAGTTTAGTGAGAAGACCAATGACAATGATACTGGCCAATAATTAGACTCTACTGAAAACTATGCATTTATAAGGAGTCTAAAACCAATAGAGAATCTATTGCATTAGTAACATAGACATTAACTTTTGGCTGATTCAAAATGTTTCATTAGGCGCAATCACCAAACTGGGTTGTTATACTGGTGGAATACCACCCCTGAAGACCGGTTGTAGCAAACTATGATCTGAGATAGACCTGTTAGTAGGAAAGGAGACTAGAATGAGCAGTAATACTTTGCAAGATGCATCAAAACTAAGTCAAGATGTTTGTTATTTATTTGCACAAAGTGAGCATTCTTTTTATTTGAAAACTACTCGTTCCGGTGAGATGACCAGCTGGGCATGACAAGGAGGAGAGGGGCAAGGCATGGCAAGGAGAAGCTAGGTGAGATGAGGCACCCCTTGATGTGAGTGACGTCGAGTTGTTACACCCACCCAGTCACATGTCCACCCAGTTGGCTTGTCATTAGTTGAAATATTTATTGTTAAAATATTTGAACCACATCACTGAACATGGCTATGATGACCTGGGGCATGGCACAAAAGCAGCACAGCCAGAGAACAGGTCTAACTCCACTTTATTGGTTCAACTTTGCCCCCAAATGTCCCCACATTTACTACAAGTCCTGGAGCAAAACTCTCTAACACACCTTCAACAGCCTCTGGCTGCGAGTAGTCCAGTAAGCAAGGTGAGCAAAGCAGTAACCAGAGCAAGAAGTGAAGCAGGCAAACAGGGCAAAGCCCCACAAGACAAAGCACAGTAAACTCCAGTGTCAGCAAGTGCACACAAGTCTCCACAGATTCAATGCTTGTTCCCAACAAATGCCCCTTCTACCAGCATCTCCTTACATCTTAGTACTCAGGGGTGCCTTGTGAAGGGGGAGAGGGGCACTCTCTTCCTTCGTAGCCAGCTCAGTCTGCATGTGTCAGCTATGGAATCATGATTCATCGCTGCCACATAGTTGGAGAAAGTAGGAGGGGAGTGATGTTAATTGAGTAGCTCTTAGTAGACAAAATATAATTATTTTGATGATTCAAGGTTAAAGAGTGTGGCGCAGAAAGAATTGGAACATACTTTGGGATTGGTTCATGTGATGATGTAGGAAAAGGGGATGGTTTGTAGGTTGGGACCTTTTGGGGAAGCTGGGAAAACTTTTAGTTTTTAGTTTTGGAATAGGGGCATGCATAAAGCGCACCAACGTGCCTACCGTCCCTGTCCTATTGTTTCTCTTATTCTTCTTTTATTTTTCTTATATGTACCCATTTCATGTATTCACAACTATGTATACACTTATACTTATTATCTTGTAAACAATTGGCAAATCAAATAAATAAAAAATAAAAATAAATTCCACAGAATGTGCCAGGTGCTATTCTAATAAAAGTACTGTGAGATTATGTTTGTCTTGGAGTTACTGACAGGAATGGATTTTCCCTGGAATGCTGACAGCATATTCTTGCCTTCTCTCTTCTCTTTGTGCTCTAGGATCAGGAGGATGTGGTCCTTGCTCATCACCTGGGCTCTGTCTCTGCTCCTCCCTGTCTACAAGCTTTTTTAATTCTGAAAAGCTCTGCCTGGACTGGCTCTGCCTTTCCCCAGTTTCGTCCAAAGCCAATGGAGTCGACCCCTCGATCTCTGTCAGCTCATATTCCAGCTCATTTCCCCCACAGATTCAGACTCCAACAGGGGCATGACAATAGCTCACTGAACATACACATGGGGAGAGATTTCCAAAGGATTTCTCCCTGGAGTAGGAAAAAATGCTCTTCTGCCTTTTAACTGAAGAGACTGGCATCTCATCAGTTTTATGACACACCCAATGAGGGTGTGTCAAAGAACTTCCCCTCAGTACCAGGAGAGAAATTTAGTTTTCTCTACCAGCTCTGTGGAAGCTTGGCTTGGTGGGCATGGCTTGGTGGGCATGTGACTGGGTGGATGGGCATGGCCAAGTTGACATCACTTGGCCTCTCTCTCATTTCTCATCTCATCTTTCTCTTTCTTCTCTCTCTCCTCTCTCTGCATCCCTCTCTCTATCATCTCTCTCTTTTTCTCACTTTCTCTCTCTCTCTCTCTCTCTCTCTAACACTTTTTTGAGGGGAGGAAGCAAAGGTTTTACGCTTAAGTAGCAACCACCACTCAACTGGAGAGGGGAGGGGGCAAGGAGGGTCTCTGGCAGGAGGAGGAGTGGTGCATCCCCCGTCTCTCCCCCTGCCCCCTCCACACTGTACAACACCAACACTTGGAGTCAAAGGGCTGGAAGAAAGTAATGACAGGCAGGGGTCCCTTCATTGCCTTCTCCATTGCCTGAGCTCCTGGCAGTTGAGTCAGCCAGGCCAAACAGGAATAAGCTGGCTCTCCATAGTTGCTGTGGAAACTGCCGTCCGGGCTCCCATCACAGGCCACAAAGCGCTCACTGCCCCTGTTGCATCTGCCAAAACTTCCCCTTTCCACTGGGCATGTGAGCATTTCTGGCATAGAGGAAGAGAAGCATGGTGGGAAGGAGGCTTGGCAGGTACCAAAGGGGCAGTGAGCATTTTGCAGCTCCTGAGGGGGGACACAGAAGATCGCACCCTCCCCTTGAAGGCCACGGAACACCTGGGAAGAGCTCCAATGCCACTATCTCCCATGTGCTGTACTCTCCCTCCCCACATGCATCAGTCCACCCACCACCCTCCCCACACGCATCAGTCCACCCACCACCAGCATTGCCAACAGGGGTGTGGGCAGGGCCAACCAGGGGCAATTGGTTTTTCTTTTTATGTATACAGAAAGCATATGCACCAAAGACAAATTCCTTGTGTGTCTAATTACACTTTGCCAATAAAGAATTCTCTTCTCTTCTCTTCTCTTCTCTTCTCTTCTCTTCTCTTCTCTTCTCTTCTCTTCTCTTCTCTTCTACTCTACTCTACTCTACTCTACTCTACTCTACTCTACTCTACTCTACTCTATTCTACTCTACTCTACAAGAGATAACTTCAGCACAACCTGTGGTGATAATCTACATAATTATGAAACTATGCTACTAATAAAAGATGTAATTTTAATATATCTCCTTTATTCTGAAGAGAATTCTGACACTAATATTTTGAAACAGATCTGAGATACAATATGCCTGGATTTTTTTGTTGGTGATTAGTTCCTGTGAAAAAATGGTGGTTGGTTCTCTCTTCATAGTGAACATTCTTAACTAAGTTTGAAATACATTTAAAACTCAAATATCCAAAATTAGATGTAATTTTTCAATCATAATGCAACTCAGTTATATAGAATAGAATAGAATAGAATAGAATAGAATAGAATAGAATAGAATAGAATAGAATAGAATAGAATAGAATAACAGAGTTGGAAGGAACCTTGGAGGTCTTCTAATCCAATCCCCTGCTCAGGCAGGAAACCCTATACAATTTCAGACAAATGGTTCTCCGATCTCTTCTTAAAAACTTCCAATGTTGGAGAATTCACAACTTCTGGAGGCAAGTTGTTCCACTGATTAATTGTTCTAATTGTCAGAAAATTTCTCCTCAGTTTTAGGTTTCTTCTCTCCTTGATTAGTTTCCATCCATTGCTTCTTGTCCTGCCCTCAGATGCTTTGGGGAACAGTTTGACTGTCTCTTCTTTGTGGCAACCGCTGAGATATTGGAACACTGCTATCATGTCACCCCAGTCCTTCTTTTCATTAAACTAGACTACCCAATTCCAGCAACCATTCTTTATATATTTTGGCCTCCAATCAACTAATCATTTTTGTTGCTCTTCTCTGAAATCTTTCTAGAGTCTTAACACTTTTTTTTACATCATGGTGATCTAAACTGGACAATTAATACAGTTTTTTAAATAATAAGGTCATTTATACCCTTATAACTTCAAAAGAAACTATACTAATCTACTATTTACAGAAAAATCAGAAAACATCATTTTTTTTTGTATTTGAAAACAATAGTTACATAATAATGATGATGATGATGATGATAACAATAACAACAACAACAACAAAATTATGAGAAAAACATTGCTACTAGTTTGCTGCAAAATAAATGCAGAGATTTCTTAGGATATATAGAGTGTGTAACATCCTTAAACTTTGTGTAAACTGATTATTATTAGAGCTAATTGTGCCTGCAATATAAATCAATTGTTATCAACTTGGGTGCAAGATGGCGGCAGTAGTAGAGGCAGCATGAGGAGTTCCAGTGGGTATGGGCAGTGCCAGGTGACAAGCCCTCTAATCCCTCACTGCGGGTCCAGCCGGTGAGGTGGAAAACCTAATGCCCGAGACTTTCCAGCAAGCCAGAAAAGATCTCCATTCCTCAGCAAACACTCAATTCAAAAATACTCAGAGATCTCAGATTCCTCCCATCCTTGACCAGCACACCAGAAAAGAACTCATTCCTTGGTGGGCACTAAGTTCGGGAGCATTCTATTCAAAAGCTCTCAACTATCTGCGACTCGACCTATCCTTGCTAGAAGGTAAGGCAGTGGGGCTCGCCAGTACCGGGAGGCTCAACAATCATCCTTGCAGGGTGGTGAGCCAGTGAGATTCATCCCATCCTTGCAGGGCAGTGAGCACCGGGAGCTGTGAGTCGGTCTTCAGATGTTTGCAGCCAGGGTGTGAAACAGACTGCTTCACCCCTGCCGCCCCTTCTTCCCTCTTCCCTCTTCACCAAATTGCAAATCCGGACTTTCTCTTTAAAAGGACAGTAACTTTGGACTTTCAATAAGTAGGGAAATATTGTTATAACCAAACTCCTGTGAAGATTAGAAGCAATTTTATTTCTTGTGATATAAGCAGAAGGATATTGAAGCCAGGACCGAATGCTCAATACAAATCTGAGTCTACATAGTACTAGGAGGGGGTCAGAAATCCCATTCATCAAGGGAAAATAAAACAAAAAGTTTCCTGTTGCCTCCCAGTGAGGGGCCAGAGATCCCCACTTCAACATCTTTGCATTTTTATTATCTCAAAAACTCAATCTACAAAACAAGAAAGAGAATGTAAACCCTTGCTCATTGATTGTTTTAAAACAGCCCAGGAAAAGAGACCTCCTGCCAGTTTATAAAGGGTTACAAACCTATTCTCAGATATCAGCAACAGCGAAGCAAAACAAAGCAAAGCATTAACCCTTTACTTACCAACTCTCAATACTACTTCATACTGCTTACTTTCATTATCTCAAAAAAATCAATTTCTTTAAAATAATTAATTTTTATCAAACGATTAATTGATTTATTGTTTTTGCTTGGTATGATTGAATGTTTAGTACATATAGTGTAATTACTGAATATCTGATTAGTAAAATCAGTAATTTAGTGAATTTAATTGACCAGTGTGTTTAGTAATTACTGTAATAAATTAGGCTGTTTGTTGCTTAGCAAAATTTGATTAGAGTAATTTGAATAACCAAATGATTGATTGATTGATTTTTAGTAATAAACAACCTTACTTTTGATTTGTTCTCTAACATATCAATTAACATTTATTATTTATTAACATTCATTAAGTAACTGTCTACCTATTACATTAACTAGCCATTGTAATTGATTAGTGTACTATTGCCATTGACCATGCCAGCCAAAAACTCCATACCAAAACAAAAGAAAAATATATCTACCAATGACCTTCCAGACTCCTGCACATGTTTCAAATGTTTTGAAACCATCAATGAAAGTAAAATTTACATCGAATGCCGCCTATGCAATAATCTAGCCAACCCTGCCTGCTTAAACGGTTACAAATTCAGATACATTCTTTTTTCTATGTCCATCATGTTCTCCTAAGGTAAACAAACTGAGTACCATACCTGACAGAGTTGAAAGCATAGAATCACTCATTTATTCAATAGAAGAACGCTTAGCAACACGTTTTGAAACAACTATACAAGCAAGCCTAATTTCACTTGAAAAAGAAATACAGCACAGAGTGAGTATCTATCAGCTCAAAATCAAATCCCACAACAACCATAACCACTACCTCAACTATAATCACAACTACAACCAAAAATAACCACCAAACCACAGCCACAAACAATTACTATCCCTTTAAATAATTCCACAAATAATATCTCCTTACTCATCAGAGACACCATGGAACATGAAAAGAAAGGTCCAAATGCCATCTTATTTGGTCTCAAAGACACCAATGAATCAGATGACATCACCAAAATTCATGATATAACAAGCAACTCTAATACAACAAACATCTCTCCTGAAGATATTGAAATAACCAGAGATGGCCATAGGTACAAATACAATGACAGCTCTGTGGCCCCAAGATTTTGTAGAGTTGTATGCAAAAATGAGTCCAGCAAATACATATTCATTCATATAATAAATGCCATTGCAAAAACCAATCCCAACCACAAAAAACTTTACTCAAGACCAGATTTATCCATACTACAAAGAATCCACTCCTGTAAATTCTGCAATGAACTCAAAAGATGTCTAGACAATGGAGTGAAGGACCTGTACATTGACTACTGCGCTGATTGTATCAAAAGTAAGTCACACATCCCACAATTCCACATCCAACCCTACCTCATCCAACCCACCATCACTAAAACCTAGGCATACATGCCCCTAACTACTTCTATTCCAACCAGAACTGGCCTTAAATGCAAGCTACTCAATGCAAGAAGCCTTGTGAATAAAAAACCTGAATTTCTCCTCTTACTAAATACGGCTAAATTTGACATTAAATTTGTCTGTGAAACATGGCTCAACGGATCTCTCCCTGACTCCATTACCAGAGTAAGAGACTATCATGTTTACTGATCAGATCATGAAATCCGTAGAGGAGGTGGTGTTGCTATTTTCTATAAAAAGTCCTTACATCTAAAAAACATCCAAGTAAATGAGGAGCTTGCTTTTCCTGAGACCATCATCTGTGAACTCTCCTTAAATATCACATTACTATCTTACTATGTTACAGAGCCGCTGATTATGACGTTGAACATGCAAACAAGCTAAATACACTAGTAACATGGGCAGCATCCTGCCCACACGCTTTTCTTTTCCTTGGTGACTTCAATCTACCTCATATTAACTGGACCCTTAACGAATGTACAACTGAGCACACATGCAACCTTCTAAAATGCAATAACAAATCTGGGACTAGAACAACTAGTAACCAACAACACTAGACTTAACAACTGCCTCGATCTCATCTTTTGCAATAGTTCGAATTCAATTTACGGAATATAAATTAAAGAACCCGCTTCCAACAGTGACCACAACACAATTGACTTTTGTCTCAACATACATCCACACAAAAATCATCACGACGGAATCACCAATTATAACTTCAAAAAAAAGGCAACCATGATCTTATAGACAAGAATCTCTCATCCCTTGATTGGCAATTTCTATCCTCTGGATGCAATACTGTAGAAGACCATTACAACATGTTTTTAATTGAAGTCAAAAGAGTCATCAAACTATATGTACCATTAACAACTTCCAAAACCAGAAAAAACAAATTACCCAAAACAATAAGGAAGCTTCAATCAAAAAAAAAAAAAAATCACGTTGGCAGAAAAACAAATCTGGTCATGTTACCAACTTCAAAAGTCAATACAAAAATTTATGCCACCAGATAAAAACTGAATGCACCAATTATCACATTAAACAAGAAGAAAACCTTCTATGCACCAATTCCACCTGCACTTTCTACAATTTTATAAACAACAAACTAAAAGACTCAAGGTCCATCCCACCCGTGAAAGGACCTAACGGTAAAGACTGAATGATGACACTATTAAAGCCAACCTCTTTAACACATTCTTTGGCTCAGTATTTGTAAACAGCAATGGATCATGCCCAGTATTTTCTAGTTGAAGCACAGACAACTACAATGATCTAATACATATTGATTTTACAGAAGACATTATTGAAAAAGCACTGTGCAATCTAAAACCATCTCTATCTATTGGACCAGACGGAATATGTGCTTACTTCTTAAAAAAGCTACCCAATGCCATAGCCAAACCTCTAAGCATAACCTTTCAGGACCAGCTCCTTGCCAAAACTATGGTCACAAGCCACGGTCATCCCCATCTTCAAAAAGGGAGTCCCCAGCCTAGTTGAAAATTACAGACCAATCTGCTTATGCTGCATCACCTGTAAAGTCATGGAATCAATTATTAACCAATCCATCCTCCTCCACTTAGAGACAAACAACCTACTCTCTAATAAACAATTTGGTTTCAGGAAAAAACTATCATGTAATCTACAACTTTTACACTGCAAAAACATATGGACTACACAACTTGATCAGGGCAAAGCAATAGACGCAATCTACATAGACTTCTGTAAAGCCTTTGATTCAGTGGTACACCACAAACTACTCCTAAAACTAAAATCTTACGGTATCTCTGGACACCTGTATTACTGGATAGAAGCATTCCTGTCAAACAGACAACAAATAGTCAAAATTGGGAGTGTCCTATCAAATTATTTACCTGTCAACAGTGGTGTCTCCCAAGGCAGTGTTCTAGGACCAACTCTTTTCATACTCTACATAAATGACCTCTGTGATCATATCAAGAGCAACTGCATTCTCTTCGCTGATGATGTAAAGCTATTCAACACTACAGAGAATACTACTACCATTCAAAAGTCCTTGATTATGTATCAGAATGGTCAAACAAATGGCAACTTCAAATCTCAACAAATATATGCTCTGTCCTACATATTGGCAAAAAATATCAGAAAATAAAATACAGGCTGAATAGTCAACACCTTGTTGATGATCCAAACTCTGTCAAAGATCTTGGAGTACTCATTTCTAATGACCTAAGTGTAAGAACCGACTGTAACTACATAGCCAAAAAGGCATTAAGAGTTGTTAACCTAATCTTACGTAGCTTTTTCTAATAACTAGAGCGTACAAAACATTTGCTAGATCAATACTCGAATACAGCTCATCAGTCTGTAACCCACATTACGTATCTGATATTAACACAGTTGAGAAAGTCCAGAAATATTTCACAAGAAGAGTTCTCCACTCCTCTACTCGTTGCAGAATACCTTATGCCACCAGACTTGAAATTCTAGACCTAGAAAACCTAGAACTATGCCTCCTTCAGTCCTATCTAAGTATAGTATATAAAATCATGCATTGCAATGTCCTACCTGTCAATGAATACTTCAGCTTCAACCATAACAACACAAGAGCAAACAATAGATATAAACTCAAGGTTAATCGCAACAAACTTGATTGCAGGAAATATGACTTCAGCAACAGAGTGGTCAATGTCTGGAATACTCTACCTGACTCTGTGGTATCTTCCCCAATCCCCAAAAACTTTAACCTTAGACTGTCTACTATTGACCTCACCCCTTTCCTAAGAGGTCTGTAGGGGGCATGCATAAGCGCATCAATGTGCCTACCATCCCTGTCCTATTGTTCCTTTTATTTTTTCATAACTAAGTTTTTATTTATGCTTATTATTTTGTAAGCAATTGACAAATAAAAATAAATAAATAAAACTGAAAAAAATATTTTGGCCTCCAATCCACTAATCATATTTACTGCTCTTCTCTGCAATCTTTCTAGAGTTTCAACATTTTTCTTACATCATTGTGACCGAAACTGGACACTTAATACAGTTTTTTTTAAGTAATACCCTTATTACTTCAAAAGAAACTATACTAATCTACTATTTACAGGAAAATCAGAAAACTCATCATTTTTTTGTATTTGAAAACAATATAATAATAATAATAATAATAATAATAATAATAATAATAATAATAATAATAATAATAATAATAATAATAATAATAATAATAATAATAATAATAATAATAATAATAATAATAATAATAATAATAACAAAATTATGAGAAAAACATTGCTATTAGTTTGCTGCAAAATAAATGTGGAGAATTCTTGGGATATATAGAGTGTGTAACATCATTAAACTTGGTGTAAACTGATTATTAGAGCTAATTGTGCCTACAATATAAATCAATTTTTATCCTTATTTCATTACCAGCTTTGTGTATAAGTTCTAGAATGGGTATTAAATTTTTATAAATAATGATATTGAGTAAAATCCTGGGAACTGTAAATGAATTTTAAATTACCTATATGTTGTCTATATAGACCTTTATTTTATTTCTCTTTAGGGTACTTTTAATTTTTGCTAAATTTTGAACAGACACTGTTCCTACAATGATGTGAGAGAAACTGGTGGAAAAGGGCCTTAATTTTCTTGACTGAATTCATGTTAAATTTGTCCTTACAATGTAGAATTCCAAAATTAGGCTAAATGAAGATGACTTTTACTTCATTCCAGTAGGTTTCTTCACAGATCAGCATAGTAAAAGCCCAAGGGGAAAAATAGTATCTCTTGACCATAAGGTTTAAATGGAAATTAAAAGATATCAACTGAAAGTCAGAAGATTACTTTCTGTCAAAATTGACAATGCTCCAATAATCGTGGAATTCATCTTTGATAGTTTTTTTTTTTATTATTTGACCTGCATGTTTAGTTAATCTAGTATTTAATAAGGGATTAGTAGGATGGGAATAGAGATGGGGACCTCTTTTGTTATTATCTGAGTATTCAGGTAGAAGTATTACCTGGAATAAGCAAAACAGGAACCAGAATATAGCATCTTGGAAGTATATATTTTGTAAATCTTGCTGCTTCCCCATTACTTATAACTGTATTCTTTTCTTCTGAGCACATGTAAACAGGCAGCTAATTCATCCTTCATCTCCTATTTTTACTATAACTATACAAGTCAGTTTGGTCTAGTGGTTAAGGCACCAGGATAGGAAGTAAAAGACTGTAAGTTCAAGTCCTGCCTTAGCCATTCAACCCACCTCATAGGGTTGTTATTATGAGGAAAACAGGAGGAAGAGGTGTGTTGGGTATGTTCTACCACCTTGAGTTATTTGTTAAAAATAATAAATCCAGGTAAGGGTTATTGCAAACTAATAAAAATACATAAATAAGGAATCAATTAATACCAAAATATTGGGCAGCTAAAGAGACATGTTTATTTTTTTTTAATTTGTTCATTTTGTTAGGCCATCTCTATAAATCTGCATTTATTTATTATTTTTTCACATCACAGCAATCCACTCTTAAAGTATTTTGAACTCATTTACTATGCTATATGCTTTTAAACAAAAAAATCTATTGCTTTCTTCTTAAGATCTGTTTTTTGTTTAGGTCAGGTCGCAACAAAATAATGTAGCATTTGGGGAAAAAGAGACAACCCAGTAATCCAGCACTGGAAGATAAGATGCAGAAGATTTCCACGGCTACTATATATTTTCCTCGGGCACTCAAGTAAGTGGGGACAAAGGTGAACCAAACACTACAAAATACCAGCATGCTGAATGTTATAAGTTTGGTTTCATTAAAACTATTTGGCAACTTGCGGGCAAAAAAAGCCACGGTGAAGCTGACTATTGCCAGGAAACCCATGTAACTCAAGATACAATAAAACATGACTGGTGATGATTCATTACACTTCAAAACAATTACTTCAGGTACTGAATTCATGTCCATATCTGGAAAAGGAGGAGAAGTTGCCATCCATACCAGAGAGATGCTTACTTGAAGAAAAGAGCAAGAAAGAACAATAGAGCAAGCCAGGCTGTTCCCTACACATTTTTGAGCCTGGATCCTGGTTGGGTTGCCATGAAAATGAGAACCACAGTAATAGTTTTTGCTAGCACACAAGAAACAGCGAATGTGAAGATGATGCCAAAAGCTATTTGCTGGAAAATGCATGTTGCCTTCTTCGGTTGGCCAATGAAGAGAAATGCACAAAGGAAGCACAGCACAAGTGAAATAAGTAGTACGTAGGTAAGGCCACGGTTGTTGGCTTTCACTATGGGAGTATTGTGGTACTTCAGAAATATTCCTAGTATCATAACCGTTGCCAATGAAAATGAAAGAGCACTGGTGCCTAAACTGATACCCAAAGGTTCTTCATAAGACAAGAAGCTTATAATTTTGGGAATACAGGTATTCTGATACTTATTAGCATAATAATCATCAGCGCATTTAACACAGTCAGCCATGTCTACAAAAGAAAGATTTTTAAATCAATTTTTATTATATTCACTGCAGGAAGTTGAAGGAGGCATTGATAGAAAGTTTGCTTTGATATTTGAAATCTCAAAGATGGTTGGAGTAAATTGGCACACTAGCATTTTTTGAAGAATTCATTTTTAGAGAGTGCAATAAATTGAAAATATTACAGTAAATGGTCATGGGAGCAGACAACTAAATATTAAGTGATATTAGAACAGAACAGCAAGATTGATCTCTCTTCCTGCCCTCATTTTTATTTTTATTTTCTTGACACAATACAAATATATCATAAAGCACAAATCTGATACAGAAGTGGTAAGCAGTGAAGAGCATGGTTAGATACATGAACACGGCAGGGGTTGATTGACCTAGTCGTATATCTTCCATGAATGTTTCTTTTGAAAATAAAACTCTATGTTATAGTTGCACATGCTAATGCTCACCTTTGTGGTGAGATATCGATCCTTTGGGGCATGTAATGCAATCATAACAACAGAAAGGTTTCCCCTCTTTCCTTTTTTTCATAGATCCAGGTTGGCAATGCGCATTACAGAGAGAAACAGGAAATGTCTGTCCATCAATTAATAAACAATATTAATTGGGGGATGTAATTTCAAATTAATTAATAAAAATATGTGGTATATTCATCATTGTCAAGTGGTCAAGTTGACTAAATCATGCAAAAAACAAGAGATCTGGCTACTCTGCTGTAGTCCCTACACTTGGGAATATTTTCCCTTCAAATTATCAGAACATTTTATTCTATTATTCTATTTCCATAGAAAATAGGTGTCCAATAATACTTTGTTCTTCACTGACATTTCTTTTTTCCCCCAGTTGAAAAAAGATGTTCCTTAATGATATGATGTCATTAAAAGGAATCTGAAGCGCACAGGACATAATTTTGGTTCCATTGTCCAATGAAACAAGCCAGAGCCATTTACCTCATATTTCCTATGTCATATTTCCCACAAAGGATAATGCCAAATAGTTTGGGAGAAAAAAATCAGAAATGCATTAACTAAATCAGTTACGTCCTGTCCTTTACCTCAAATAATGCTACATAGTGAGATTTCTGCAATACAGATCCTTCACCCTGGGGTCTGTGAGGCTTTCCAAAAATCTGACTTTTTCTACAAGCTTTGGGATAGCATGAAATGAACTGTAGGGAACCTTTATGGTTTTGATACATATGTGCTTCTGTATTTTGTTGGGGAAATGGTTATTTCTGGTATTTTTTCCTATGCTTTTTATTTAACTTTTATTATTTGGTTATGGGGTAACCAAATATCATATTATATAAAATGTGTTGCTCTACAAATTTGTTAAATTAATAAATTAATAATTTTTCAAGATTCATAAAAAAATTTATCTGTGTTAAATGGAACCCTTGAACAGAGAGATAACAAGAAAGAGAAAAAGTAAAAAAAAAATCCTTGTCATTCAGTTTGCCGAAATATGAATGTGGAAAATACACAAAAATATTTTCAGATAATTCCTACCTGGTTAAACCAGTTGTGCCATATCACTGCATCTCTGTTAATGGTGAATGCTTCCTCTGGAGAAGATTGAGGATCCATTTTTCCAACTTTCACTCCAGTAAATGATTGGTTTGGAAATGTAATCCAGTTGATGATATCCAGTTCTTGAACAACTTCCCTATTCTGAGAAAAGAAAATCTTTTCACCAGCACTGTTGTTAAATGATACAGATCTCATAAAATGGAATATCTAGATCACAAAATAAAATTAGTTTTAGAAAGTTTGCATATAATAACAGTACAATTATTATTAACATGTTTTTAATGATTTTATGTATGACCCTTATTTATTAGATTTGCTCTAACTGCTCTCTCCAAAAGACTGTGGGTGTCTTACAACATATCCAATATTCAGTTAAAATAGTTTTAGCATAGCAACAAATGTTACAGACCCAAAAAGAGAAGAACAATAAAAAATATGATATGGGGTAGATATATACACTAACCCTGGTCCTAAATCACAACCAAATCATAAGAGCCTTCTGAATCACATTATTGAAAGCTCTGATGACCAGGTTTATAATGAGGAATGTTAAATGTCCTCCCAAAAATACTGTATATAGATGAACCAAAAACAAGAAAAGACAACATGCAATATTTCAGAGATTCAAGATTTCCTCTGCTTCAAACAATTATACTCAATTCAATGCAAACAATTCTGCTCAATATTATTGAAAGGAAGTCAGATTGGTATATAATGTTAAAAAAGCAACAACTTAATGAATCATCTTTGGATGACATTCTTGAGTGATATACTCATTATTCATTATTTTGTTTCTTTAATATTATCTACCAAACTTAGTTTCAGATTTCATAGAGTTTGAGGTTTTGTATTGTTTTTGAATTGAATCTACATTTTAAATTTTGCTAATACTATTCATTCATGACTTTTTATTGTTTGCTTCAACATATCTCTATTTTTATAATTGTGTTATAACTTTGATTCAAAAATTCTCTTAATGAAATTCCAATTATCCTTCTGCTCATTAATTAGTTCTTTGTGTAATAAAGTTAATAATAGTGATGTTTTCATTTATTAATATTTTCTATCACTCAGTATTTGTAAACAGCAATGGATCATGCCCAGTATTTCCTAGTCGAACCACAGACAACTGCAATGATCTAATACATATTGATTTTACAGAAGACAATGTTGAAAAAGCACTATGCAATCTAAAACCATCTCTATCTATTGGACCAAACGGAATATGTGCCTACTTCTTAAAAAAGCTATCCACTGCCATAGCCAAACCTCTAAGCATAATCTTTGAAAAATCTTTCAGGACCAGCTCCTTGCCAAAACTATGGTCACAAGCCACGGTCATCCCCATCTTCAAAAAAGGAGAGCCCAGCCTAGTTGAAAATTACAGACCAATCTCTTTATGCTGCGTCACCTGTAAAGTCATGGAATCAATTATTAACCAATCCATCATCATCCACTTAGAAACAAACAACCTACTCTCTAATAAACAATTTGGTTTCAGGAAAAAACTATCCTGTAATCTGCAACATTTACACTGCAAAAACATCTGGACTACACAACTCAATCAGGACAAAGCAATAGATGCAATCTACATAGACTTCTGTAAAGCCTTTGATTCAGTGGTACACGACAAACTACTCCTAAAACTAAAATCTTATGGTGTCTCTGGACACTTGCATTACTGGATAGAAGCATTCCTGTCAAACAGACAACAAATGGTCAAAATTGGGAGTGTCCTATCAAATTCTGTACTTGTCAACAGTGGTGTCCCCCAAGGCAGTGTTCTAGGACCAACTCTTTACATACTCTACATAAATGACCTCTGTGATCATATCAAGAGCAACTGCATTCTCTTCGCTGATGATGTAAAGCTATTCAACACTACAGACAATACTACTACCTTTCAAAAAGTCATTGACTATGTATCAGAATGGTCAAACAATTGGCAACTTCAAATCTCAACAAATATATGCTCTGTCCTACATATTGGCAAAAAAAAATCAGAAAATAAAATGCAGGCTGAATAGTCAAGACCTTGTTGATGATCCAAACTCTGTCAAAGATCTTGGAGTACTAATCTCAAATGATCTAAGTGCTAGAGCCCAGTGTAACCACGTAGCCAAAAACGCGTTAAGAGTTGTTAACCTAATCTTATGTTGCTTTTTCTGTGGTAATATTACACTAATAACTAGAGCATACAAAACATTTGCTAGACCAATACTCGAATACAGCTCATCAGTCTGGAACCCACATTACGTATCTGATATTAACACAGTTGAGAAAGTCCAGAAATATTTCAAAAGAAGAGTTCTCCACTCTACTCGTTGCAGAATACCTTATGCCACCAGACTTGAAATTCTAGACCTAGAAAACCTAGAACTATGCTGCCTTCGGTCCGATCTAAGTATAGTATATAAAATCATACATTACAATCTCCTACCTGTCAATGAATACTTCAGCTTCAACCATAACAACACAAGAGCAAAAATAGATACAAACTCAAGGTTAATTGCAACAAACTTGATTGAAGGAAATACGACTTCAGCAACAGAGTGGTCAATGTCTGGAATACTCTACCTGACTCTGTGGTTTCTTCCCCAAACCCCAAAAACTTTAACCTTAGACTGTCTACTATTGACCTCACCCCTTTCCTAAGAGGTCTGTAGGGGGCATGCATAAGTGCACCAACGTGCCTACCATTCTTGTCCTATTGTTTCTTTTTTTTTTTTCTTATATGTATCCATGTATTCATAACTATGTTTTTACTTATACCTATTATTTTGTAAGCAATTGACAAAAATAAAAAAAATAAAAAATAAATAATAAATAAAAATAATATTTTCTATCACTATTTTCAATAGATACATTTTCAAAGTGTGTGAAAAGTGATTACAACTATCCATTTGAGTTGAATTTTATTTTGCAGATGATAAATTCATTCTTTCTACACATACTGCTATCAATATTAATCACAATTTCTTTTTTTTGTTTATACACAGTAATTGCTATGAAAGTAACTATCACTTCAATTTTCTAGAGGAAAATCTCCCAATACTTGGACTAGAGTCCATTACCATCCAGAGAACCGGATTATGAAGCTTCCTTCCTTTTTGTTTCATTGTACACTTTCTTCCATATGTGGAGGAATACATGGCTTGCAGAGCATAAGCCATAGCATACACAGCATTGTAGATACTATAGCTGTGGCCTGTTACTCTTTTTGGAAAAACATGTTCAGGAAGGCTCTCTAATGTCTCCTCTCCACTGCAAATATTCTCCTTCTCATCTCCCGGATAAGAATCTTGTAATACACATCCAAATGCATGAGTCCAGAAATCCTTGATAAAACCATCTTCTTTTACCATAGAAGCCTTCTGTTCTTGAATATGTTGTTGGAATCCTTTCAGTTCTTTGGCATGAATTGCAAATGATATTGCACCATGGAAGTCCTGCAAATCCCAGGTTTTTTTACTGGTAAAAAACTTCAACTCCATCCCAACTGTTAGTATCCATACTTTCCCTTTTGGGTTTCCAAATAATTCTTTAAAATCTGTATTTAGTAAATATCTCAATAAGATCATAGAACACGTATCTCCATTAAAAACCAAGACACTGACTTCATTACCCATTATTTTTTCATAAAATTCTACTACACAGTGGAAAAAAAATCCTGTATTGCCATCATAACATGAACTGTCAAATAACTCAATGAAGGCAAAACAAATGTCTTTTTTGGAAAACTCAGGTACCAAAGTCTGTATGAACCAGTCTAAGTTCATCCCATTTGCCACCAAGAATCCAATCCATCTCCAATTGAAATGAAGAAGTAAGGTGAGGATACCCCTATACTGATAAATTCCATTTGGAACCATTTGGTAGAACAGAAGGGAGAGTGGTATCCCCTGCTTCAACTCTAGCAGATCCATACATGAACTGCCCAAAAATAAAAATAATTGAATTATACAACAGAATAATTTTAATATGGATAAATGTTTAAATAGCATAAACATTAATTGTACAAGAGAACAGAGTAAATATGTTGCATTGAAAAATAATGTATTTTAGAGTTTATAGAGTGGTAGCTTATAATAAATGTTATGCAACTTCAGAAAGTAATAATGCATACCTATCAATAGTCTAAAGGAGTCGACCAGAACATTGCAGGTCAACAGTATAGGATTGACTGTGTAGGTAAGAGAAAATCTTCTTCCCCTTTTCTCCTGCCCCAATCAGAAATCAATGATTAACTGTATACTATTGCCAAAAAGGACATGGTATCCAGTTCTATGAAGTCATTATGCATTCTATGCAGCTTTATTTGGGATAGCTTACATCTTGCCACAATACCACTAAGACTTGTCAAAGAAATCTGCCTATCCCAGGAACTTGGGAAGGACTGGATAAATAGATAAAAATGCCAATCCAATCTAAATACATTGACTGTGTGCCCAGTCATAATAAAAGGAAAAACACACAAACACAGGGAGACAAAACAACCACTCAAGTGGGGGAGGCAGAATTTATATATGTAATTTTACAAAGAAATTTGTCTGTTCCAGGTATTTGAGAAGACTTGATAGGTAAATAAAAATGCAAAATCCAATTTAAAAATCTGGCTCTGCAACCATTCCTAATAAATGCAAAAACATATAAAGCATACAAAAACAACCACTTTAGGTGAATGGGAAAGAAGTGGAACTTACCTGTGGAATTTTATAAAGGCTCATAAGAATTGGAAATTGGTGCATGATGTCTGAGATCAATCCCTCAATGATTGCAAAAAGATTGTCTTTAATTATGCACTTATAGTTGGGCAAAAGTTTGCTATTCGGCGAAATCAATTCCATTGCTGCAAGGTAAGTCCACTTTGCATTCAGATAACTATCATAAATATTGAATCCCAGAGTAACATTGGGTAACATTTGGGCATTTCCATTGATCTGTTTCACAGCAAATATCAAAGCCAGGATGTGCTGGTAGTTTTCAGTCACTACACTGCAAAGAAAATGTTCAACCTTGGATCATATATAACTCTTGAATCTGTTAAAGGGAGCAACATGTGTTTACTTAAGATTACATGTGCATTTGTATTGCAAATGCAAATGGTTTTAAGTTTCCTGAAATACTTTCCTCATCCCTTTCATGATCATTCATTATGAAGATACTCAGAACCTAAAACATTTTAGAGGTATGTCTGAATAGAAATATTGGAACGAGTTTGAAAAAGAGCATGAGGCATGTGACACTCCAGGCCAAGCAGATTATGGAAAAGGGGAAATCATTAAAGCTAATATAATTTGAATTTTTTAATAACAAAATGGTATTGTAAGTGGCAGAATGTACAGGGTAGAAATAGTTATAGCAAAATGTATGCTTAAGTTGTTAAGAAGTTTCAAATATTGTTTTACAGACATATAATAAGGCAGAGAAGAATTAAAAACAGGAAATATAAAGCAAGTAATAAGCCTAAAAGATCATTAGATAATTCTTTCAGCCAGAGGTAAGCAACCTGCTATTCTCCTGTTGTTAGTGAATGGCTTCTGCAATAATCAGAAGACCAAGAAGGACTTGATGTAAAGGAATTCCTTGTACCATAATGATATGCTTCCCAAGGTATTTTGCTATATTAAATCACAGCAATTGCCTTGATAAAGTGAAGCCACTTGTCAAGGAAGCCACAGGTGAGGTGTTCACTTGCATATTGTAGTGGAAAAAAAATCCTTATACAAACATTTTTCCCAAAGGGGGCCCAGAAGGATATTGGTGGAAACGGTATGGATTCATATAGAAGGCGGTTTGATAAATAATGCCTCCATAGATGAAATCTCCTGGCTCGTAATACTTGGGAACAGAAAGAAGAACAGGCTTTGTCTCACATTTAGTATGTCCAAATTTGCATCCTACAACAGGTAGCAATAGCAAAAGCATTAACAGCATCATTCTGGTTGCTAATGTATTGACTGCAAACAGTTCTCTTTTTGCAGTTGTACTATTAATAGAATGTTTCACATTGATAATAGCCACGTTGCCTTTTTGCAGGTGTTGGGCTATTAACAGCGTATTCCACATTGACAATTGTCAGATTAGAATGGTTGCCCTCTTTACTGACACTTGGAAGACAATTGAATGAAAGAAGAAAGGAATGAGGAAAAAGTAAATTTGGGCTTGCCAGAGGGATCTCCTGATGCTATGGTGTTTGAAGGCACATTAATAGCATCCTTTAAAACTGCCATAGCAATCCCCAAAGGGAATTTCAATGCTGCAGAAGTAATTGTAGCTCTTCTGTTAATTGTAGGGACATTGTATGTTCTTTGTCATATTGTGAACAACTTTTGTGCCCACACAGAAACCCAAAGTAAAAAACAAAACCTGAACAAATTGCTTGGATTAAACATTTTATGTATTCTTCATTTTATTAAATTGAAAATTGATTGGCAAATTTCTGCACAGAAGTCATTTTGGTACCTGTTCAGAAGTTTTGTCATATATTCATATATTATTTTAAACCAGTATGAGCTGGTTTAACATGAGACGCCAAAGGTGCTTTTTCAGGAGGCAACCAGACTTTCCTTCAAAAAAGTCCAGTTGCCTCATGAAAAAACACCTTTGGGACAACCATGACCTGGATGACTGAGAACCTTTACAGAATGAGAGGTTTATATCTCTTTTTTATATGTCTAATGTGAATATATTCATTGGATTGCTATGACTTCTCTGAACTCATAACCACAAGCCCTTCACCCACAAACTATCTTTAGAAGAACTGTCAACAGTTATCCTTCATATCTAGGGTGAAAAAATGATTATAGTGGACTATGAAAGAGATTTCCACACCCTTGTAAACCTTTTCCTTACTTTGTTTATTTAATTATATATAACTGACAGGATAGAGAAGGAACTAGGTTACAAATTAGGAGACCATGTTTTCTTGTTCTACCTTTGGCATGAATGCAGCTGAACAACTTTGGGCCAGCCAGAACAAGGCAATGGCAAGCTTCTTCAGAAAAGTATTGACAAGGAAAGTTACAGCCTTGTCCATGTATCAACTAAGAATCAAGACTGAAGTAAAGGCACTTACTCACATACAAATACACACACAAACAGGTAGATGGCTTTGGAATAGATATAAACCAAGATTGCTTGATTATCATCCCAATAAGCTTTATATGAAAGACAAATGATAGTCACACAAGCTTGGTTGACGTATGCAAATTTACTGACTTTTCTGAATGAGAGTTTATTCAAAATAATAGAAGAATTTAAAAGGGTTTTCCTTTTTCCCAGTTGTTTGAAAGAGTTAAAAATTTTATAAATAGGAAAACTAAATGTGAATCTCATTTCTGTATTAATGATGAGTGTCCTATTGCCAAGATGTATTGAGTATTCTGAAAATGAATATCCAAAACAAATATGTTAAATACTATGATGAAATAAGCAATTGGGGGGTATAATATAATGCTGGATCAGTGGGAGATTATGTATAGTAAGGTAGTGAAATTCACTTTAAAATATAATTTGTAAAAATATATATAAAAAGATGTATTATTGGAATTTAGAATCTAATAGATTTTCAAAGTTGCATAATAGAGTGTCAAACATGTTTTAGAAATGTATTCACACTGAAAGCACCTTCTATCATCTTTGGTCGACATGGAAGAAAGCTAACAATTATTGGGAACAAATGTGTATTATTTAAGTCTTATTTTTCTTAGTTTGGCTATTGGTTACTTAGTTTTATGAATATATCTTTTCCCTTCTTTTTTTGGATTTTTTAAAAATGCCATTATTCTATTTTAAGTGGTAATAACTTCTCCTGCTTACAGTGAGCTTTTGCCAATGTATACAAATCAATCTATGTGGAAATTATGCCAAAGAGTGAATTGATTGATCATAGAAAATGAAGGTGTATAAATATCTAAAGTGATAACCATTTATTTTATAAAGCACCAAATTTATAATAGGAATGTAGATATTCTTCTCATCATTTGCACAACAATGCTAATGCTAGTTATGTTTTATTAATATACAATAAACTGTTAGAAAAAACATTTAGCATACAGTAAGAAGAAGCTACAATGGGATATTGTGGACAGTAATTAAAATCATTACAAGTAGTTAGACAGTTCAGATGTAAATAGTAGTTGCTTGTGAACATTTTCTGCACTTTTGCCTTGAAAAACTCTAGTTGTAAGGAAACAGCAATCTTCACTTGCCACATCTGTCCCATTCAGTGTGTAAATGGAGACCAGAAATTACCCCTTTTTACCCTCTTCTTGTTTCAATGTGGTAACCAGAGTTTGTTCTCTTCTTTTCCATTTTGTTTCCTTAGCTAAAACATTGCATATGTAAAAAGCCAAGAGAGAATTGTAATTTCTCAAGACCAGTTCAAACCAGTTGCCTGACAACTGGCAGAAGAATCTACATCCATAATGCCTCTTTGATCACAAAAACCTGATTTTCCCACCCAATCTTTTTTCTCCTTCCCTGATGCATCTTGTAGGCAGTCAGATCACTTGAGCATTGAAAATGAATAAAACTAAGGCTGAGAAACAAATATATTTGTGTAATTTTGAAGGAATGTACAGTAGATAATTCAATTACTCAGTTAAATCAAATATTCCAAATAGCCACACCTGCCCTAAAAATATAGAACGTGCTCTCCTTTTATGGAGATATAAAAATGGTGTAGATTAAAGGCTTCATAGTGTGTGTGTGGGGAAACCAAGAAGCAATGCTTTCCAATGGTATTTATTTTAAAGGGGTTTAAGCATGCTTTTAAGAAAAAGAAAGAAAGAAAGGTTGATTACTGCTTTCTTCTTAAAAATTCCTTTTTGTTCAGCTCAGGTCGCAACAAAATAATGTAGCATTTGGGGGAAAAGAGACAACCCAGTAATCCAGCAGTGGAAGATAAGATGCAGAATATCTCCACGGCTACTATGTATTTTCCTTGGGCACTCAAGTAAGTGGGGACAAAAGTGAACCAATCACTACAAAATACCAGCATGCTGAATGTTATAAGTTTGGTTTCATTAAAGCTATTTGGCAACTTGCGGGCAAAGAAAGCTACAGTAAAGCTGACTATTGCCAGGAAACCCATGTAACTCAAGATACAATAAAACATAACTGGTGATGACTCATTACACTGCAAAACAATTACTTCAGGTACTGAATTCGTGTCCATATCTGGAAAAGGAGAAGTTGCCATCCACACCAGAGATGTACTTGAAGAAAAGAGCAAGAAAGAACAATAGAGCAACCCAGGCTGTTCCCTACATAGTTTTTTATCCTGGATCCTGGTTGGGTTGCCATGAAAATGAGAACCACGATGATGTTTTTTGCTAACACACAAGAAACAGCCAACGTGAAGATGATGCCAAAAGCTATTTGCTGGAAAAAGCACGTTGCCTTCTTCGGTTGGCCAATGAAGAGAAATGCACAAAGGAAGCAGAGCATGAGTGAAATAAGTAGTATATAGGTAAGGCCACGGTTGTTGGCTTTCACTATGGGAGTATTGTGGTACTTCAGAAATATTCCTAGTATCATAACTGTTGCCAATGAAAATAAAAGAGCACTGGTGCCTAAACTGATACCCAAAGGTTCTTCATAAGACAAGAAGCTTATAATCTTGGTAATACAGGTATTCTTATTTTCATTAGCATAGTAGTCATTAGGATATTTGACACAATCAGCCATGACTGCAAAATAGAAGTTTTCAAATAAAATTATAATATATTGACCTTAGGATCGTGAACGAAGCATGAAAACAAAGTAACATTTGAAATCTTCTGTGCATATTCATCTTAAAGATGAGTGGCATAATTGCCATGCCAGCAAATAGATTCATTTCTAAGAAGTAAAGAAAAGGGAAAGGATAAAAATAAAGAGACAACACTATTTCAAGTAACATTAGATCAGAAAATTTAGCCATATCTGTCTTCAAGCCCTCTTTTTTATTTTTATTTTTACCTAATGCAAATGTATTATAAAGAGCAGTGGTTAGCAGTGGTTAGCAGTGAAGAGCATAGATAGCTATATGAACGTAGCAGGGGGTTGCATGACTTATCTATTGAATTATTATTATATAATTATTTTTCTTTTGAAAATAAACATATGCTCTATCTAAACATACTACTCACCTTTGTGGTGGGATACTGATTCTTTGGGGCATGGAATACAATCATAACAATGTAAAGGTTTCCCTTCTTTCCTTTTTTTTCTGGTTCCAGGTTGGCAAAGAACATTACACAGAGAAATAGGCAATGCCTATCCATTAATATAGAAAGAGCAAGGTAATTATAGAGAATCAAATGTCAAATTATGTCATTATAATAATATGTGGTACAAAGGTCATCATAGTTAGGAGAACAGTAGTTGGCATTTCTTACAGGAACCAGATGATGTGGCTTCTCTATTGTAGCCCCTGCCCTTTAGAATATTTTCCAATCAAAACTCACATTGTTTTACTCTGTTTCCTGAATGTATTAAATTCCATAGCAATAACATCACTTATATGTGTGTGTGTGTGTGTGTGTGTGTGTGTGTGTGTGTGTGTGTGTGTGTGTGTGTGTGTCTGTAAAGTTACTGCTATGGATGTCTATAATATCTAAGTAAATGCAGTAAATGAATAAAACATTAGACATGGTTTTCCTTTTCATTTGTTTCTCTTTTTTTCAGGTATTTGAGAACCAGAATTGCCACAGAGTCTCTCCAAAACTTGGGAAACAATTGCAATAATTAATGTGAAAGAAAGAAATATATGATTATTTACTGGACATAATCATGTTATTTCAAATAATATTTATCCCTATTAAATTGACATTTTGATTATATTAATGATATTGGAATTAAAATAATTAATTTATATTCTCCTTTTATTTGAGATGACCCATTTTTTGTGTGTGTGTGTGTCCCTGACTCTTTGGAGGAATGGAAATGCAGAATGCAACAAAATAATGAATCACTGTATGTAATTTCCAATGAGCAGTAATTTTTTCAGTCATAGAAGTTGAAGTTGTATGTGCATGGAATGAAAAACAAGTATCATTTTGTAGGTAATTTTACCCAGTTTAGCATTACCCAGGTAACAAATATACCCATGTGTCTAATTATTCATATAGGTAGAGTCAGATGTGGTAAGAACTAGTGGTTCATTCTGTTGCTGATAACCATTATGTCAACATATATTACGGTAGTTGCAGGGGTGGATTTCTACCGCTTCTGTCCACCTCTGTAGAACCGGTAGCTCTGAAGAGCAGCAGACATAGAACTGGCTCTATGTCTGCTGATGTTTTTGCCCACACGCCTACCTGGGCTGTTACCTGACCTTTATTTCCTGATTTTTTCAACTTCAGCTGCCATGCGAGGCACAGCTGCAGTTAAAAAAGTAGGAAAAAGGGGCTTTTTGAACAGTTGCTTCTCTGCATGCAGCATGCTGATGACAATTTATAGGTGCACGCTAACAGCGTGCAGGGAAGCACATTGTAAATCACCGAACCTCGTAAATGACTGAACTGGTAGTTAACCCTGTCAGATCCCACCCCTGATTAGCTGCCTCTAAAAGCCACCAAGAAAATTGTTAAATATAAAGAAATTCTAATGGGCACATCAAAAAGATTGAACAAAACAGAATTATTTAAGGGACCTTTTCTCTTAGCATTTCTGTAACAATGATAAACAGAGTGTTTAATTTATTATTATTATTATTATTATTATTATTATTATTATTATTATTATTATTATTATTATTATTATTATTATTAAATTTTATACTACCGAAATCACTGTTCAGTGTGATGGTGAACTGTTCTATTAAAGGCTTGATTCTAGTCTATAATAGCGATTCTAATCTAGGCACATTTGATGTGTTTTTTGTCAAGTTAATCCAAGTTCTGATAAGGGAATTACCCATCTTTGGAATTGAGATTTCTTGCTAAGTCTTACTGTTAAGACTGATAATATTTACAAAATTTTTCTCTAACCAGTTTGATGGATGAAATGCCTTGAAAATATATCAAAGAGAAATATACTTTATAGAATACTTAGTTGAAATTCTTCATATTCATGTTTAATAACATAGACTTTCTGTCACAGAAATTATTACATTTTACTGCATTTTCATTACTCCATTTTATTGTATTATTCAATTTTTGGAAAAAAATGTGTGCTTTCTTTTTCATAGACATTTCCTTTTCTCGGTTGAATAAAAAATACTCATTGATGTTGTAATGTCATTGGAAGGAACCTGAAACTCAAAGGAAAGAATTTTTGGTTCCATTGACAAATGAAAAAAGTCACACTTAATCACATATATTCCAGCAGTTAGTTGTTAAGGATGTCACAAAATAGTTTTGGGACAAAGTTAGAAAAAACATTGATTAATTGAATCAATGACCAATTCAGACAGACCTGTTCTCTCCTGTTCCTCAAAAATTGCCATCTAATGAGATTTCAGATTCTTCACAGAGCCCCCTGCCTTTTAGAACCTCTTTTACCCTGAGATCTGTCAAGTTTCCCAAAATCTGTAAAAACCTAACTTTTCTTGACAAATTTAGGATGATCTAAAGGTTAAGTGCAAGTAAGCTCTACAGTACTGTATAAAAAATATGGGTGGCTAGAAAAATATTTTAAATAAATTAGTAAATTTTCATTAGAGAACATTCAATTAATCAATTTCAGTTGACTTACACATTTCATACCAGAATTATTCTGATGTAGAGAATATCTGAGATTTATAGATATATTACCAGCCAATTGAATGAAGTCTTTGAACACAGAAGTAACCAAAAGAGAGGAAAAGAGAGAAAGAAAGAGGCAATTCCTTGTCATTCATATTGCTGAAATATGATTGTGGGAAATATATAAAATACTAGCTCAATACCTGTGCTTCGCTACGAAACTATGTGGTCAGGCTTAGTTTTGGGGAAGGAAAATAACAGGAAAAAATTCTGCCTCTGCCTACCAACATCCATTGGTATTCATCTGGCTAGTGTCCTGTCAGTGAGTGAGAGAGTTGAGGGCTGTTTGGAAACTGAAGCAGTATTTGCTGTGTGAGCAAGGAGGAGATAGCAAAGAGCCTGAGTGTGGCTTAGCTCAACTGTTCTGTACTAAAACTGGTTGCTGCTATGAAACTAAAACTGAAACTGAAACTCCTCTCCTCTGCTTGTGTTTTGAATTTGGAACATATTTCTTTTCAGTTGAGGAGATGAACTCCTTAGCATCAGAGCATCTTAATCATAATATACAAAATCTTAATGCTCTGATGGTCATTTTGAAAAATGCTTTCTTAGTGAGCACCTAGAAGCCAAGAGGAAAATACGTGACAAATTTCAAATTTGTAGGCTGTACAGTTCTGGAGAGTTTGTGATGATGCATGTGTGGCATTTTGCTTTTATATGTATATATTTTCAGTTAATTGCTACCTGATTAAACCAGCTGTGCCATACTATTGCATCTTCATTAATGGTGAATGCTTTCTCTGGAGGAAATTGAGGATCCATTTTTCCAACTTTCACTACCGTGAATGATTGATTGGGAAAAGTAACCCATGATGATGTCAAGTTCTTGAACTAGCTTCCTATTCTGATCAAAGAAAATCCGTTCACCAGCACTGTTGTTAAATGATACAGATTTCATGAAATGGAATAACTAGATCAGAAAATAAAATATTACACATTTGTATATAACAGTTGTATTATTTCTTATTATTATTATAAGCCATTATTTGGAATTCTTGACTTATGACTGGAATTGAGACCAGAAGTTCATTGCAACTCAATAACTGATGTTGTTAAATGATTTGCATCTGATTTTACAACTTTTTTGTGATTATGCAAAGCATCATACTTGTTAATAAGTCACCTGCTCTATATCAAATTCATCTTCTCCCACTTTCCTTATTGGTAACTGAGAAAGTTGCCAATGACAATCACATAATCCTTGAATGTGGTAACTATGGGATTTATTTAAACTGCCCACTCCAAAAGGCTCTGGGCTGCTTACAACATAGCCAGTATTTAACTAAACAATTGAAAATATAAAAACAAAGTATAACAGTGCAAAAGAAAGAGTAATCATAACAGGTAAAAATGGACATAAACACTAACACCAGACCTAGGTGAAAGCCAGATTTCAAGGATCTTTTGAGATTTACATATGGAGTCATTGTAGGTATCTCCCATATCTTGTGTCTTAAATCTTTCTCAATAATCTTGATGCCTTAATTCTAACAACAATTTTGGCACAAAATCCAAATATTTTCAATTGACTTTTTATGTTAAGTCTTTAACAATTTTCATTATAAACCTTTTTAGTAGTACATAGATGAGAAGTAGGGAAAATAATCTTAATAAAAGATTTTAGAATTATGAGCCACATTACTGAGGCCCCGATTCCAAAAGTACTTTCCAAAAGTTAAGTTTCCACACATAAAAAACAAACATACAAACAAAAAGCTTGTGTAATATTAGGACAGTTCAAGATTTGTTTTCCTCTAAAATGAAAAATACTTTTGAAAGTATTAAGTTCAGGTTGGTAGATGTTGTACAAACCTCGTATTGAGTCATCTTTGAATGATATGAATCTGGGTCCTACAAGTGTTTGAGAATTTTATTGTCTACAAACTAAATTTATCTTTCAAAAATTGCTATTAATGCCAGATGCTGTATACATTATTGCAGGAGATTTTAATCATGTAGATCTTCGTGTGGTCCTCCCTAAATTTTATCAACATATAAGGTGTGCCACTAGGGGGTCGAACACCTTGGATAAGGTCTACACGAATATTGCAAATGGATACAGGGTATTACAATTACCACATCTGGGCCAGTCGGATCACTTGTCCCTGCTTTTAGCCCCGGAGTATATTCCTCTGAGAAAACAGGCAGGGTCGGTAGTCAAGATGGTGAAAAGCTGGCCAGAGGGAGCAATGGAGCAGCTAAAGGACTGCTTTGAACAGACAAACTGGGAAGTTTTTGATCATCCTGATCTCGACAATCACACGGCTGCGGTGTTAGGGTATATGGCACACTGTATTGATACTGTCACGGTGGATAAACGAATCCGGGTTTATCCTAATCAAAAACCTTGGATGACCGGGAAGGTTAGACGCTTGTTGTTGCGCAAGAAATAAGGCTTTTAAGTCTGGGAATGATCTAGATTATAGTGCTGCAAGAACGAACTTGAGGAGAGGCATTAAGCAAGCTAAGGCCGAATATAAGAGGAGAATTGAAGATTGCTTTCTCAGTAATAACATGAGGCAGGTTTGGCAGGGGGTTCAACAACTAACGAACTATAAAGCAAAAAAGGTCTCTTCGGATGGTAGTGCGGCGGTGGTTGAGGAGCTGAACAACTTTTTTGCTCGATTTGAGATCCATCAAACTGAAACTGTCCCTTTGCCATCATCTACTCAGCAGAGCCTCCCCTTCATTGTGAATGAGCAGGATGTGAGGCAGAAAATGAAGGCGGTTAATTCCAGAAAGTCAGCTGGGCCTGACTTAATTCCTGGTCGGGTGGTAAAAGACTGTGCTGATCAGTTAGCTGGGGTATGGACCGAAATTTTTAATCGATCCTTGACACAATGTGTGGTTCCTGTTTGTCTCAAGGCTTCCACCATCGTTCCACTGCCTAAAAAGTTGCCCACAAATGGTCCGAGTGACTATAGGCCGGTGGCACTAACTTCCATCTTAATGAAGTGCTTTGAGCAGCTAGTTCGAAATTATATTATCTCCTGCCTTCCCGATTCCTTTGATGGGCTTCAGTTTGCTTACAAAGAAAATAGATCAACCGAGGATGCAATTATTACTGTGCTACATGGCCTTATCCCATTTGGAAACACCGGGAATTATGTAAGAATGTTGTTCGCAGATTTTAGTTCTGCTTTCAATACCATCATACCGCACAGATTAATAGCCAAGCTCAAAGATCTAGATTTTCCAGATTCTATTTGTTTATGGATATTGGACTTTTTAACAAATCGTCCACAAAGAGTTAAACTGAATGGTTATATTTCTACTGTCAAGACACTTAGCATTGGCACTCCACAAGGTTGTGTCCTTAGTCCACTACTGTTCTCCATCTATTCATCTGATTGCACAAATAAACATCCCAACAATAGGATAATGAAATTTGCAGGCGATACTACACTTGTAGGTCTTATTTCTGGGGATGATGAGTCTGCATATCGGGATGAGGTATTACAGCCATCCCGCTGGTGCAAAAATAATAATCTTCTATTTAATATTAAGAAGACCAAGGAGGTTATAGTGGACTATAGGAAAAGAGCTGTTCGTGTGGAACAGGTGGTTGAATGTAAGTTTCTCGGGACCATCATTACAAATAACCTGACCTGGAGTGCAAACACCGCTGCTTTAATTAAGAAGGCACAACAACGGTTGTATTTACTAAGGATTCTTAGGAAACAACAACTGGCTGAGAGTCTACTGACTACCTTCTATCGGAGTTCAATTGAGAGTATATTATCCTACTGTCTCTGTGTATGGTTCTCAGAGCTGCACAGTGGCAGAGAAAAGGCAATTCAGAGGGTGATCAAGACGGCCCAAAAACATCATTGGCTGCTCACTCCCCTCTTTGGAAGAACTGTATAGGAATAGACGTAAGAGGAAGATACTCTAATATATTGAATGACTCCTCTCTATCCGGGGACATCAGCTCTTTGAACTATTACCATCGAGAAGGAGATTTAGGGGGTTATTACAGAACAAGGACGACCAGATTTAAGAACAGTTTTTATCCAAGTGCAGTTTTGAGTTTGAATGCAGGGTCATAAGATTTTTAAAGTGGAATTAAATGGCTGAGAGTAATGGGGTATTTACATTTTTAAATTGCATAGAGATGATTGTATGGTTGGTTGTGTTTAGTTTAAATTTTTTCTTTTTAGTGGTGTTTGTCCAGTTTTTACTTTGTGGAAGAGCACCTCATTTCGTTGCACCGCTTGCGAGTGTAATGACAACATAAATTCTTATGTCTTATGTCTTATGTCTATTTATTCTTGAGTGCTCAATATTTGCTATTTTTATTCCTATGATTCTATTCCTATGATGTTATAACTCTATATTTCTGTTTCTGTTGGTGGTATTCATATTATCCTTCTAATCTTTTATCAGTTATTTATGTATTAGAATCATTTATGATAGTATTCATATATTATTGTCAATATTTACAATAGATACAACTTCAATAACTGTAGGAAAAGTAATTGCAACTATCTACTTGATTTGACAAAATATTTCATGTTATACATTTCATCTTTCAACATATAAATGGACTATACCACAGAATGAAGTATTACCAGCCAGCCACAATGATGATGCTTCTTTCCCACTTCTTTCATCACTACCTTTCTTCCAGATGTGGAGGAATACATGGCTTGCAGAGCATGAGCCACAGCATATACAGCATTGTAGATGCTATAGCTGTGGCCTGTTACTCTTTTTGGAAAAACATGTTCAGGAAGACTCTCTAATGTCTTCTCTCCACTGCAAATATTCACCTTCTCATCTCCCAGATCAGAATCTTGAAATACACATCCAAATGCATGAGTGCAGAAATCTTTGATAAAATCACCTTCTTTTACAACAGAAGGCTTTTGATCTTGAATATGTTGTTGGAATCCTTTCAATTCTTTGGCATGAATTGTAAATGATATTGCACCATGGAAGTCCTGTAAATCCCAGGTTTTTTATTAGCAAAGTATCTCAACTCCGTCCCAATAGTCAGGATCCATACTTTCCCTTTTTGGGTTCCAAATATTTCTTTATAATCAGTATTTAATAAATATCTCAAAATGATCATGGAATGTGTATATCCATTAAAAATTAAGACATTGGCTTCATTACCCATTATTTTATCATAAAATTCTATTATACAATTGAAAAAAAAAATCCTGTATTGGCATTATAACATGAACTGTCAAATAACTCAATGAAGACAAAACAAATGCCTTTTTTGGAATACTCAGGTACCAGGATCTGTATAAACCAATCTAAGTCCATCCCATTTGCCACCAAGAATCCAATCCACTTCCAACTGAAATGTAGAAGTAAGTGGAAGATACCCCTGTACTCATAAATCCCATTTGCAATCATTTGGTAAAAGGAAGGAAGATTGATATCCCCTGCATCAACTCTAGGAGATCCATACATGAGCTGCAAAAAAAGAAAAAAAAATTGTTCAGGACAATGATTTTTTTAAAATATCGTGTAAATATTGCATGTGCAACAAAAAAAGGACAATTTCTTTCTGTTGAAGGTTGATATACTTTAGATCTCATAGGATGTGGCAGAATATAACTTTGTGACTTCAAAAAGTAAAAATGTTTACCTATCATTTTTATAGTTTAACTACTTTAAAGGACACTACCAGAAAACACATGACTATTCTATAGGCTTGATTGGGAAGGTAAGATCCATCATCATCATCATCATCATCATCATCATCATCATCATCATCATCATTATCATCATAAAAAGCAATGATTTATTATTGTATACTACTGCCAAAAGAGATATCATATCCATTTCCATATAATTACCAATAGCGAAACTTCATTAGGGGATTTTTTTTTTTAAAAAAAGGATATGTATTCCTAAATCCTTCATTTGGGGATATTTTTTTTTAAGGACATGTATTCATACGTTAAATGTAATGAATATAAAGTGGATTTTCTTCTTTCCATGATAGTGAAAGATTAGGTACATTTGTATATGAACTAGAGGAGGAGCAATATCTGTTAAAATATTTCTTACAACAAAGATTGACAAAAAAAAATCTAATCTAAAATTTGTTTGCTTTACGTATGTATTACCCCCATATTATAACTTCAAAAGAGACAATTTTATGTAATGTTTATAGGTTCGGGAAGGAGTCCATGAGTTCTAGTTCTGCCTTAGGCACAAAGCCACTTTGGTCCAGTTCTATCTCTCTGATTCTCAGCCTTAGGAAGGATGCAATGACAGACCACTTCTTAAATCTTGCCCAGAAAACTGAAGGGTCATGTTCAGGCAGCTACCTGGAGTGTACACTGATTGAAAGACAGCAATAATAAAACAATAATAAAAATAATGAATCAATTGCAAAACACAGCTTTAGTTGGAACAGCTTACAACCTGTAATAATATCTGTAACACCATCAAACACCTGCCTGTACCAGGTCTTTGGAAGGAACCAATAAGTGGGCAAAATGACAAATCCAGTCTGAACATCTGACTAACTATGCAATGAACCAAAGTTATACATTATAAAAGAACTGGGTATCAATGGAAAACCCAAATCAAAACCATATTCAAGTCCAAAGTGGAAATTAAGACTCCATGCCAAGATAAAGAAATTAAAATCAGATGTGAATAATGAAGAACATGAAAGAATAAAAGTTAAAGAATGTAAGAATCAAGACAAGCCTAATAAAATGTTAGCTTAACACCAGAAAAGTTAAAGAAAGTTTGGAAAGCAACAAATCACAACATAGCTGGGAAAATTTAATGTTTGGGGGCATTAATGATCCATTTTAATACAAATCAGCTCTTTCAATCAGACAAGAGAAATACTGAGAATGGAAATAACGAATGGATAAAAAAAATGAAAGAAGAATTTAATAAAAATCAAATTAAGAAATTAATAAAAATTGAGTGACAAGAATTAAAAACAGGACTTGTTCTGTAAATTATCAGTTGTATTGCTATTAGCTCAAATATTTGACTAGTTTACATCCAATTATAGATAAACAGCCTAATGCATAAAGGACACATCAATGACTGATTAAAAATTGGCAAAACGTATCTTACTGAAAAAGGCCTAGCAAAAGGGACAACTCCAGAAAACTAAAGACTGCTAATATGCTTGCCTACAATGTTTAAAATGCTCACATGCATACACCATCAAATCTACCAATACATGTACATTCTTAAATTATTAATCAGACACAAGCTAAATGGAATGATTTGGACCAAAAAACAAGAACAAGGTAAGTCATAATAATGTCAATTCACTGTGCATTATGACTCTATAGTGATATTAAATTGATACTTTGCTCACAGAAATAGAGGCAGAAGTTTACTTTAAAACAAATAAAAAGAAAAGCGTATCAATGTATCAGTTTTGGAAAGAGCATAATCTAGATTTACATAATAAAGAGCCCAAACTAATGAACCAAAGGACTTTAATTTTAAAACACAAATTCTCTACCAATGCTGAATTGAAAGCAACTGAAAACAAGCAACTTAAATTTCAGGTTTATTCAGCATTACTAGTACTAATATCAGTGTCCACAGTGAACACAAACAATAGAAATTGAAGATACTATTTCTGTTAGTGAAGAACAATAAAACGAAGGAACTAAAGTTGCTAAAGACTTATAAGACTGTTAGTTAATCAAGAACTAGATGGGGAAAAATCCAGAACTGAATGAAGGGAGCTGAAGGAATACATTAGCCAAAATTGAATTAAAGCAACAACAAAAATTTGGCTAAAACTTTGAAGAACATTAATGAAGCTATTAAAATGATTTCAATTGCAGCATTGGCCCAAACAAATCAGCTTATGTAATCATTGACAAATGTGCCTTAAAATACAATGGAATGAAGCAATTAAGAAAAGAAAACCTAAATGGAAAATGCTGCTGGAATTAAAGATAAAGAACATAAGCCTGGACTTGAAGAATTTGAGTTAAGAAAACTTGAAAAATAACAAAATCAAAGCTAGGCTTTCCATGTGTAGCACAACCTGAAGTTTAAAGGAATTTCAGAAGTCATAGAACAATTGAAATAAAGAGTCATGGCTATTGCAAAGAAGATCAAGAGATATTACAATCAAATAACTGAATTACAGCAAATCTGAAGTGTAGAACAAATCAGCATCAATTCTACAAAACACTTGAAAATGGGAAAGATCACTTGGCCAATAAAGAATAAATAAATAAATATTTGTCAATGAAGAGATCCTAAAATTTTGTAGAAGTTTGAGGGAAAACAGTAGAATAAAAGAAAAAGGAATGCAATTAAGTAAAAAAGGAAAGCAATTCAGCAAGACAAAAATGCTGTGAAAGTACTTAGTATTGAAGATATTAAAATAACTGAGGACATGGTACAAAAGCAATCCGAGAAAATAAAAAATTGAAGTCTTCTGCACCAGATGTGATTCATTGATTCTCACTAAAATAATTGACAAATCTAGGTTGGAGATTGGCAGATCAAATAAATAAGGTTTTAGAAATGAAACTTTATTTATAATGAAACCCTAAATGAAAAAAGGCTAACAAATGGAAGGGAATGTGTAATTCAGGTAATTTCTAGGCTTATTTCCCTTCTCCTTCATCTGAATTAGGAATGTCTTTCCAATTGTTTGCCAATAAGATATGAACTACATATTAGCATAATAGCAAATCAAACTTACTGTCATTTGAAGAGAAATTATTTACCTCTTTTTGAATAAAAAGAATACTGCAAAAATTTAAAATTTAAGAAGAATGAAGCATCAGTTGTTGATTAACAAATTGATTTTTTAAAAAATTCAAAAAAGAACAAATATGTTATAAGTAAAATTTGGTTATTACACCTGAGAATATAAAGAGCCAAAATGAAGCCATTTTCTGTTCGCAGTTTGAACTTTTAAAGCTCAGAACAGTTATGAAATGTGTTTTCTGCTAGGAATAATACAATATTGCAACACTCTGTACTTGGCATGAGGTAGATGTATGTGCTGGGGCGCTCTGACATTATACATGTCACATTAAGAGATATTAATGTTTTCTTATAATCTTCTGGAATTTGATGTTGAAAGTTGTCCATGAGAGGTTGGAACTTTTTATGAAAACGTTGTATAACATACGTATATGGAAACAGGAAGTGTTATGTAACCATGTGATTTGCTAAACCTATATAAGCTATATTCACTAAATGGAAGTGTCTCCTTCCTCCTAGAAAATGTTTTTTTTTTCTTTCTGGAGTACAGGGGTCCATACTGCAGTATTTTCCCTAATAAAGCATCCTATGGATCAGATTATCAAAAGTCTGTTGATTCATTTTTATGTACTTCTCACAATTTTGGTGAGCTGGCAGCCAGGAGATAGACGTTTTTTTCTTCCTTTGGATGGATGATTTTTCAGGACTGCAATGGTGCCTCTCCACTGGGTTTGTGGAGGCAGTTGCTGGGTCTTCCGCCCAAGGGAGGGGAAATCGCTCTTAAAGCCTCGACTGATAATCTGGTCGTAGGAGCTTGGAACGGCCAAATTATGGTGCACCGGGGCTCAGGTGAGCTGAATTTAATTAGTAACTTTGTTGCAACATTTCCTAAATTTTTTTGGGATTGTTTAGAGGGGTCTAATATGATTTCTGTTTGACGTGTGTATGTGAGTCTGTACTGTTTTTTCTGTTCTCTTTTCTCCCTGTCATATTTTGTGTTAATGGGGGGATAGACTTTTTTGTTTTGTTTAACGAGAACAAGATGTTTGTGAAGTTTCAGAGTTCTCTCTCTCCTCTTGGAGAGCTGGTTTTGGCTGCTGATATTTAAGTATTAACCCCTGCTGAGTGATACAGATTGTACTTTGTATGGCGGAATGGCTGAATTATGTTTGAAACTGTTCAAATTTAGAGTGTGTATTGAGATGTGTATTGGTTTGAATGCCTTCAAAACTGTGGGTAAATAGTTAACTGTTGAATATTTGTATTGTCTCTTTTTAATGCTGTGTTAAAGAGTTAGAGAAGTTAGATGCCCAGGTGATTTATGTTGATCTGTGATATGTGGAAGGATCTTTTCCCCTCTTAGTAAGAGATTTTATTAAGGAATATTTTAGCTGTTTATGCTTGGCTCATTCCTATAATTTGATCCAGCTGTTTCAAATGCAGCTGAGGGGAGAATTTGGGGGCTGTTTCCACAGTGTGGTGAGGTGTGCTGAAACATGAGCTAACTTTGTGAGGAGAGTTGCGAGGATTTTATGTTTGGAATAGTTATGAAAATTTACAGCAAAGAAATTTTATTGATAGTAGTGTGAAATGTCTAATAGTCTTACAGCTGTGTTGCTTACTTCCTCTGTTTTGAGGAATTATAAGCTGTCTATGCTGTGGTTGCAAAGTGTTCCAATAAGGAGTTTGTTGAAGGTTTAAGCATTTATACTTTTGAGGAGTTGTAGCATGTTTTGGGTTATTTGTTTACTCCAGAAGGGATATAGATATTATACTCTACTAGTATAGTTTACTGCAGGAAATACCTGGTGATATACTGGCTGGAATAGTCAGGGCGGTTTAGTACAAGGTATTAAAACTGATGTGCCACAAGGGAGGAATCTGGTTAGAGTTTTTTTTAGATAGGTCAGTTTAGAGATGAATCGTCAGCTGAATTCTTGAATGAATTAGGATAGTTTGAATAAGTGTTCCGTTTTTTCTTCAGAGAGACACCAGAATACTAAGCGTTAATGAAATTGTAGTTTGTGACAGAGGCCAAGAAAGTTTTTTTTTTAAGTTGTGATGAAATGAAATCTTGTCAGTTAATTATGTTTTCAGTGTTTGGAGCTGTTACAAAGCTAGAGAGAGAGAACAGAGATAAGTCAGATGGACTTGGACTTGTAATTGTTAATAATAACAGGATTAGAGTTTCATATTCATATTTATCTACTGGAAGTAGATGGAAGTGTCCAGAGAAAGGGAGAGAATAGAATTTCTTTCCTGGAATATAGATAACTGCTGAAAAAAGTAAGGAGTGTTTTGCTCATGACATTTTGTGAAAACAATTGCCCAGACAAGCAGAGAATGCAGCAAGGCTGTATGCTCTAAATGGAGATTAGGGGTGGTCAAAGGTTTTTAACACTTGCATCTCATCAGGTGTTTTTTTAGTAAATGTAAAGGTGAGACTGAGGAAGCAGTTGTGTTTTCCTAATAGATACTGTAGCCAGAATTTCTTTTGGCTAGGTATGATGTACCTGGTATTAAGGGAGAGCCTTTTGATGTTGCTATTGTTGAAAATGTGTCTATAATACGAGGACACTTTGAGATAACGTTGAATGTTATGTATATACCTGAAGCAGGTATGAACCTTTTAGGACAGGATGCTTTGTCCTTATTAGGCTGTGCTTATCTTTCTGAAGATAAGTGTACTGTTCATTTATTGACTGATGAACAGAAGAGATTTATAGATCCCATAGTGTGGGAAGTGAAAGGGAATAGAGGTGATTTTGAGTATTGCACCTGTGGAGGTGATATTGAGCCAGTGAGGCAGAAACAATGTGATATTTCCCTGGAAGGGAGATGTGGCTTGAAGCCAGTGATAGAGTCCCTGTTAAGGGATGGGCTAATTGAGCCTGCAATGTTACCATACAATATACTTATATTACCTGTAGAGAAATATGATGGTTTTTTATGTCTAGTGGTTGGTTTCATATAGACAGAATCTCTATACATTGTTAGGGGGAATTTTATATGAATACAGGTATTTTAGTGTGATAGATTTGAAATATTTTTTTTTGAACTTGCCCAGTAGTGAGGGCTGATCCAGATACACATCGAACTTGACAGTATCGATGGTGTGTTTTACCAAGAGGGGTTCATATTTTAAACAATGTAGTTAACACAACAACTGGAGAATTGCCATTCACTCATTGGCATAGCAGAAAGCCAAATTTAAGTTACCTACACATATTTGGAGCTCCAGCATGGGTGCATATTCCCTCACAAGTAAGACTGAAAGGGCAACATAGAACTAAGAAGTTATTTTTTGTGGGTTATGAGGCCAACCATAGAACATTTAGATTCTGGGATCAAGGCACAGCTCATGTTTATTGTAGTGCTAAAGCAAAATTTCTTGAGCACGTTGGGTGGGATAAACTGGAACAGGAATCCAGCAATGATATTATTATTGACACCCAAATAGTCCCTAAATATAAAATAAGTAAACAATGAATAGCCATTAAAGAGGAAGAACAGGAGGAAGTAGGACAACAGGCACAGGAGGAGGTAGAAGAACAGGAGCAGGTGGCACAGGAAAATCCACCAGTAAGCCCTGTATTATCAAGACATTCAACCCGAGTAACATGACCACCTGATAGATATCAGGCTAGTGTTGTATGCCAAGTGAATACAGTTCCAAGTAATTATAGTGAACTAAAACTGTATCCTGCTAAGGATTAGGCTGCTTGGTAGAAAGCAATGGATAAGAAACTAGAATCATTAAAAAAACTGGAGGTATATGAAAACGTTAAGTTACCACCAGGTAAACATGCCATAGGATGTAAATGGATATATAAGTTAAGACAGGTGTGGATGGGACTGTTACCCATAAAGCCAGGTTAGTTGCACAAGGGTTCAATCTGACAGCATATGACTATCATGAGGTGTTTGCACCTAGTTTGAAGGCTACTACATTAAGAGCAGCATTAGTGTGGGCAGCTAAGGAGAAATACATTGTAAAACATTTGGATGTAGAGACGGCATATCTGCATGCACCATTGCAACACACTACATATTTAAAGAAACCTTTAGGTATCAAAACTGATAATACAACTGCTGGAAATTAAAAAAGAGTCTTTATGGCTTAAAGCAATCAGGATATGAGTGGAACCAATGTATAGTTAAAGAATTAACTAAGATAGGTTTTGTAGCTGGCATGGCTGATCCATGTTTGTTTAAAAAATAAAGTAATGGTGTAATGTCATTCTTGCTATTATTTACTGATGACATAGCATTAATCACCAAAACTGAACAAGAAGCTACTAAAATAATCTCACTGTTAGAGAAGAAATTTAAGATAAAACAGTTAGGAGAAAGCAAACAATATCTTGGTTTAAAGATAGATAGAACTAGGGGAGGATAAAAAATCTCACAAGCAGATAAAATTAACCAAATACTAAAAAGTTTTTAAATGGAACTTTGTAAGTTGGCTAAAACACCAATGAGCCATAGTGATGTTCAAAGTCCTATTTTTGATAAGAACATTTATCAGTCCTTGATTGGTAGTTTATCTTATCTCAGTAATTGGTCAAGGCCAGATATAGCATACAGTGTTAATTGATTAGCGAGGTTTAATGCTGAGCCAACTGAAAGGCACTGGCAAGCTGCTAAACGTGTGTTAAGATATCTGAAACAAACAATGCATTATGCATTGTATTTGGAGCCAAAAGATGAACTGAGTTTAACTGCATATGCTGATGCAAGTTTTGCTACAGACATAAATACACAAAAATCTACATTGGGTACTGTAATATTATTGGGAAAGGCATTGATTGGATGGAGGTGCATTAGACAGAAACATCTAAGTTTGTCAAAATGGAGGCTGAATTCTCATGTTTATCTTTATTATGTACAGATTTAGTTTTGTATAAACAATTATTGATTGATATGGGAATTAATGTAACAGATTCTATTGTTATTTACGAAGATAACCAATCAGCAATACAGATGGCTTCAAATATTGCTGTTAAAACAAGAACGAAACACACAGATTTAAGATATTTAAATGTGAGACAATGTGTGCAAAGTAAGATGATTAAGCTAGAATACTGTATGTCAGAAAATAATATAGCAGATCATTTTACAAAGGCCCAAGGCTCTATAAAGCATAAGGCTTACAGTGAGGATTATGGACTTAGAATGTAAGGTTGTATATATTGTCCTACCCAAAAGGGGAGAATGTTAGGAATATATAGTTACCTAACAGGTATTTGGGTTGGAAATATATAAACCAGGATAAACATTTTAATACTGTATCTTTAAGAAAATGCAAAACTGTAATTGGGTGTGGTTTCTCAAATGGCCATAAGATGGAGCCAGAAACCTGGATTGTTTTAGTCTTAGTATCAAAAGAGTCTCAGTGAGTGTGTGAGTCTCTGTTTCCTTCTGTTGGAGAGTATTGCCATTCCTCCTAATTGACTGGTATTCTTGGATTTGATGTAAGTCTGTTACTGAACTGTTTTTGACACTGGACTTTGTTATTGGATTATCCCTGAACTGAAAACTGACTGACTTACCTGTGAATGACTTTGGACTGCTTATTTTGAACTTTGCTTAAACCTTTATTGAAAGTAAAATACCTACATTTACTGTACAGTGTATCTGTGTGCTGTATGTGTATTATTCAAACACTACTCTCAAATATGTCTCCCTGTATGCACTCATTCTCCTAATGGGGAATTACCTCAACAATTCTTGTGGGGAATATGGGGTCCCAAAACAGAATGTTTGTTAAGGATCCTGAAAAAGAAGTTCCTTCTAGTTCCCCACTTCCCCTCTGGAGAAGTTATTATGTCAATAGAAGAAATGTAGCTGAGTTGGTATACTGTACAGCTTAGAGACAGGTAGTAACCTCCTGTGATTAATGAGAATTAAGAACAATAGGTGTAACTTTGCATAAAAGTGTGGAGTGCACAAAAACAATTAGGAAGTTTTGGTTAATCACTGCTGTTATGTGTGGTAGGAAGAAAAGAAACTACAGTGATATCTTGAGATAAATCTTGAGGATTTATCATTCTTAAGTAAATGAAAAAGGAGGTTTATTATTCTTCCCACCTGGGGTTTAGCAGGTAGTAAAGAGGTAGAAACCTGTCTAAACAGGAAAACATAGATAATTTGCCTTTGATTAATTTGTTGTGATTTCTGTTAAACCCTCCTAGATGTATATCTATAATAATAGTGTGAAATGAATGGGATTGAAATGACTGTGATATGTTATTGGCTTGAATTTGGAGCTGTGGAAAATGGGTACTGGTTAGGGCCCAAAACAAATTTTGATTAAAGCCACTCTCTTTCTCACTGCTTGAAAAATGAGCTATGGGTGCAAAGGAAAGATATAGATGCAAAGGATAACTGAGTAAATAGATTCCCAGGTCTAGAAATGAGATTTAATGGTATGTTTGCATGGAAGTGTCTGTGTGTAATTATTTCTAAACCTTCTGGGAGAATGTGACCCTCCAATGATAATAGTACACAAATTGTTGTTTAAGAAATTGAGCTTATTGGCTTGTGAAAAGTTCCCTGAAATAATTATGATGATTGACTTAAATAGAAAAATGGAACTTTATGTATGTGATGTTGGTTCAAAAGAAAAGACTGATTGCTCTACAAATGTGACTGTGTGATAAGTCTCAAGGCTCACAAGAAAGGGTGTTCCTGAGACCTTTGTGCTGACACCCCAGAGAGAGAGAGAGATTTCCTTTTGTATAAGAGCAGCAAGGTTTCAATATTTTGTTTTAAGGCAAATGTTGTATATAAATACCCTATGGTGGGAAAGATATTTATGGGAAATATGTGTGATTTAATAAAGCTAGGGAGTGATGAAGAAATGGAGAAAAGTATTTTGTAAGAGGAATGGAGAAAGGAGGGGAGACTTTTGTCTAGTTAGAATATTTTCCCTCCCTCTACCCCCCTTCTGTCAGCTCCTTATGCAAGGACTTTTGCTTTGAAAGAAAGAAGTAGGAAAGGCGAGGGAGGCTTGTCTGTTGCTGGTTTACCAATTTTTTTTTATTTTCCTTGCTGTAAGGGAGGAACATTGCTGAATCTGGCAACTATGCCGATATGCTTTCTTTCCTGCTCTGAAGTGATTTTGGTTTTAGTTTGATTCAAATATATAGTTCAGAGCAGTGACCCAAAATACCTGAATTGAATGGTTGCTTTATTTCTGAGGTTGTTAGGAGTGGGATTCTACCAGTTCTCACTGGTTCTATAGAACCGGATGTTAACGTTTCTGTTAGTTCAGAGAACTGGTGCAACAGGCTGGCTGGACCTGCCCCTCTCCGCCTGCTCCTCTGCTCCCAGAACCAGTTTTTGTTATTGTGCATGCACGACATTGTGTGCATGCGCGACATGCCTGAAGCCTGCTTTTTCCCGTCAGGCCAGCCATTGTTGCCTGCTTTTCACTGTGGCAGAGCAAAAAGATTACAAGTCCCCCTCCCTTCGGGAATCAGTTGAATCCTATTTCTCTCTGCTGCCCAGGAGCCATTTCCAAAGGAAGGGGGACTTGCAAGGTTTTTGCTCTGCCAGGAGCAGCTCTCCCAGCAGCATGGAGCTGACACAAGCCTCTGCTGATCTGCCTTATCACAGGTAAGCCTGCGAGTCATGCTAGCCCTTCCCCCACTGTCCCCGGGGATCCCCTGGCCTTGCCCAGCCTACCTAGCTGTCCCCCCAACATTCCTGGGCTTGGCTGGCTGGCTTCCCTGCCAGCTTGGCCCCATCCCACTGGTGCCGTGGGCTGGAGCCTACCTAGCTGTTCTCCCAATGTCCTCCAGTTCGGCTGGCTGGCTTCCCTACCGGTGTGGCCCCATCCTGCCAGTACCACTGCCTGGGGCCTACTGGGCTCGGGTCCCCGGGCTCGGCTGGCTGGCTAAGATGCCACACGGTGCTCTCCTACCATGTGACAGACTGGTTGGGCGGCAGATCTGGTTGCCACCCGTAAGCAGCATCATCACTACAATGTCTCTGCAGCTTGCTTCTCCCGGGGGCAAAATGGGAGGCAGCCAGGTCCGCTGCCTCTGCTTCCCTTGGAGATGCTTTCAGAGGGCTGCGGGGGGTGTGCTCATACTTTAAAGCAGCATGCTTTATATTGTGCACCCATCGCTGCATGCTTAAAGCAGCAGGGCCATGAGCACCCCCCACCTCAATGATTGCAAACACACACACACACACACACACACACACACACACACACTCACTCTCTCACACACACACACACACACACACACACCTGGTTTGGGACGAACTGTGATCCTGCGAGCTCCAGTCAGCAGCGTGTGGTGGGAAAAAGAAAGAAGGGAGGAGGAGGGGGTGGTGTACAACTGCAACAGGACTGCCCCCCACCCCAGATGTCTCTGTTCCACTCAGAGATGCTTTCAGAGGGCTGAGGCAGCTGCTTTAACTCCTCCCTGCCACTTTAAAGCCTGACACTTTAAGCGTGAGCACCCAGTCCCTCAGCCCTCTGAAAGCATCTCTGAGTGGAACGGAGATGGCTGGGGTGGGGGTTATTCAAGATCCTGTTGAACGCTACCTCCTCCTCCCCCCTTTCTTCCTTTTCCTGCCATCCACTGCTGACTGGAGCTCACAGGATCACAGTTCATCCCAGACTAGGTGTGGGGGGGAGAGGGAAAGAAAGGAGGGAGAGAGAGAGTGAAAGAGAGAATTCCACCCTTGGGTGGCTACCCCTAGAGTGTTAGAGATGAAAGGAATAATGGGGTCCTATAGAAAGTCAGAATACAGGCACCTGGTTGCATTAGGAACCTTTTGTTTACAATATCTGTAAATTTGGAATTTTCCCTTCTGTGCTACAAATTCATTTTTGTTAAGAGCATGGGATGTTTGATTGTTACATTTCTGAAGTGTTTTTTGTTTGTTTGTTTGTTTTTTTGCATTTGAGGAACAAAGAGAGAAAGGGTAAAGAAGTATTCATCCAGAATTGAAGGTTGGGCTCCAGAGGAGAAGGAGCATCTTTGGGACTGAAACTCATGTACTGTAGATACAATAAGAAGCATCAGTTGGGTCTAGGAAGGGTCACCAATCTGAAACGTTAAAGGCTGCATGATTCTGCAGCCCTCAGTAGGATGATTCCTTCCTTCCTTCCTTCCTTCCTTCCTTCCTTCCTTCCTTCCTTCCTTCCTTCCTTCCTTCCTTCCTTCCTTCCTTCCTTCCTTCCTTCCTTCCTTCCTTCCTTCCTTCCTTTCTATTGCCTTTCTTCTGGGCTGTTCTTATTCTATGATACTGTAGAACTGGGGTTGCTCTGAGCATCCTCTTGTTTCTAAGCTGCTTCATTTATTTCTATTGATTGCATGTATTTTTTTGGGGTGGGGGGTGGGGTGGGGAGATCCTGCACAAAGAATAAAAAGCACAGTCCCTGCCTGCAGGCTTATTCTCTGATAGGCATAGTACAATAGAACCAGGCCAAACTGGTAGAATCACCATGGAATTCTAATATATTTATTTATTTATTTATTTTATTTATTTGATTTGCCAATTGTTTACAAGATAATAAGTATAAGTGTATACATAGTTGTGAATACATGAAATGGGTACATATAAGAAAAATAAAAGAATAAGAGAAACAATAGGACAGGGACGGTAGGCACGTTGGTGCGCTTATGCACGCCCCTACAGACCTCTTAGGAAAGGGGTGAGGTCAATAGTAGACAGTCTAAGGTTAAAGTTTTTGGGGTTTGGGAAGAAACTACAGAGTCGGGTAGAGTATTCCAGACATTGACCACTCTATTGCTGAAGTCGTATTTCCTGCAATCAAGTTTGGTGCGGTTTACTTTGAGTTTGTATCTATTGTGTGCTCTTGTGTTGTTATGGTTGAAGCTGAAGTATTCACTGACAGGTAGGACATTGCAATGTATGATTTTATATACCATGCTTAAGTCAGACCGAAGGCAGGCGTAATTCAAGGTTTTCTAGTTCTAGAATTTCAAGTCTGGTGGCATAAGGTATTCTACACGAGTAGAGGAGTGGAGAACTCTTCTTGTGAAATATTTCTGGACTTTCTCAATTGTGCTAATATCAGATACGTAATGTGGGTTCCAGACTGATGAACTGTATTCGAGTATTGGTCTAGCAAATGTTTTGTATGCTCTGGTTAGTAGTGTGATATTACCAGAGAAAAAGCTACGTAGGATTAGGTTAACAACTCTTAATGCCTTTTTGGCTATGTAGTTGCAGTGGGCTCTAGCACTTAGATCATTAGAGGTGAGTATTCCAAGGTCTTTAACAGAGCTTGGGTCATCAACAAGTTCTTGACTATTCAGCTTGTATTTTATTTTCTGATTTTTTTGCCAATATGTAAGACAGAGCATTTATTTGTTGAGATTTGAAGTTGCCATTTGTTTGACCATTCTGATACATAGTCAAGATCTTTTTGTAGGGTAGCAGTATTGTCTGTGGTATTGAACAGCTTTACATCATCAGCGAAGAGAGCAATTGCTCTTAATATGATCACAGAGGTCGTTTATGTAGAGTATGAAGAGAGTTGGTCCTAGAACACTGCCTTGGGGGACACCACTATTGACAGGTACTGGATTTGATAGGGCGCTTCGATTTTGACCATTTGTTGTCTGTTTGACAGGAATGCTTCTATCCAGTTATTCAGTTGTCCAGAGATACCATAGGATTTTATTTTTAGGAGTAGTTTGTCGTGTACCACTGAATCAAAGGCTTTACAGAAGTCTATGTAGATTGCGTCTATTGCTTTGCCCTGGTCGAGTTGTGTCGTCCATATGTTTTTGCAGTGTAAGAGTTGTAGATTACAGGATAGTTTTTCTGAAACCAAATTGTTTATTGGAGAGTAGGTTATTTGTCTCTAAGTGGAGGATGATGGATTGGTTAATAATTGATTCCATGACTTTACAGGTGACGCAGCATAAGGAGATTGGCCTGTAATTTTCAACTAGGCTTGGGTCTCCCTTTTTGAAGATGGGGATGACTGTGGCTTGTGACCATAGGTTAGGCAAGGAGCTGGTCCTGAAAGATTTTTCAAAGATTATGCTTAGAGGTTTGGCTATGGCAGTGGATAGCTTTCTTAAGAAGTAGGCACATATTCCATCGGTCCAATAGATAGAGATGGTTTTAGATTGCGTAGTGATTTTTCAACATTGTCTTCTGTGAAATCGATATGTATTAGATCATTATTGTTATCTGTGATACGGCTAGGAAATACTGGGCATGATCCATTGCTGTTTACAAATACTGAGCGAAGAATGTGTTAAAGATGTTGGCTTTAATGGTGTCGTCGTTGCAGTCTTTACCATCAGGTCCTATCAAGGGAGGGATGGACCTTGAGTCTTTTAGTTTGTTGTTTACAAAATTGTAAAAAGCACGGGTGGAATTGGTGCTTAGAAGGTTTTCCTCTTGTTTAATGTGATAATTGGTGCATTCGGTCTTTATCTGGTGGCATAAATTTTTGTATCGGTTTTGAAATTGTAGCGTGACCAGATTTGTTTTCCTCCAGAGTGATCTCTTTTTGGATTGAAGTTTCCTTATTGATATGGGTAATCTGCTTTTTGTTTTGTTTTGGGAGTTGTTGTTGGTACATATAGTTTGATGACTCTTTTGACTTCAAGTAAAAATATGTTGTAATGGTCTTCAACAGTATTGCATCCAGTGAATAGAGATTGCCAATCCAGGGATGAGAGATCGTTGTCTATAAGATCATAGTTGCCTTTTTGAAGTTACAATTGGGGATTACATCATTGTGGTGATTTTTGTGTGGACGTATGTTGAGACAAAAGTCAATCATATTATGGTCACTACTGGAAAAGGGTTCTTTAGTTTGTATTCCGTAAATTAAATTCAAACTATTGCAGAAGATGAGATCGAGGCAGTTGTTTAGTCTAGTGTTGTTGGTTACTAGTTGTTCCAGTCCCAGATTTGTAATAGCATTGTAGAAGGTTGTGTGTATGATTTCAGTTGTACAATCATTTAGGGTCCAGTCAATATGAGGTAGATTGAAATCACCAAGAAAGATAAAAGGGTATGGGCAGGATGCAGCCCATGTTAGTAATGTATTTAGCTTGTTTACATGTTCGATGTCATAATCAGGTGCTCTGTAACATAGTAAGAATCGAATTGTGATATTTAAGGATAGTTCACAGATGATGGTCTCAGGAAGAGCAAGCTCCTGGGTAACTTGGATATTTTTAGATGTAAGGATTTTTATAGAATATAGCAACACCACCTCCTCGGCGATTTTCACGATCTGATCGGTAAACATGATAGTCTCTTACTGTGGTAATGGAGTCGGGGAGAGATGCATTGAGCCATGTTTCACAGACAAATATAATGTCGAAGTTAGCCATATTTAGGAGGATGAGAAATTCAGGTATTTTATTCACGAGGCTTCTTGCATTGAGTAGTTTGCATTTAAGGCCGGCAGTAGTTGGAATTGAGGTAGTTGGGGCGTGCGTGCCTAGTCTTGGGTGATGGTGGATCGGTTGAGGTTTTGGTTGTGGTTGAGGGTAGAAGCTGAGTATTGGGTTGCGTGGCTTACTTTTGATACAGTCAGCATGGTAGTCAATGTACAGGTCCTTCTCTCCATTGTCTAGATGGTTTTTGAGTTCAATGCGGAGTGCAGGGAGCGGGCACGTTGCTGTATGGTTAGGTCAGGGCGGCAAGCGGAGGTTCTTATGGTTGGTGTTGGTTTTGGCGAGTGAGTTTATAGTATAAATGAATTTACGTTTGCTTGATTCATTTTGCAAATGACCCTGCACAAGCGTGGGGCCACAGAGCCGTCTCTATTTTTGAGCTCTCGGTCGATGCGGGAAATGTCAAGTATTTCATCAGCGGAGATGGTTGATGCTTGATAATCTCTGATGATGTTTCGGACAGTTGTGATGTCATCATTGACATTGATGTCCTCTAGACCAAATAAGATGGCGTTTGGACGTTTCCGTTCACGCTCAACGGCTTCTCTGATGAGGATTGGGATATCAATATTTGTCTGGGTTGTGTTTATTTGTGGATTGGGTTTTGGATCGGATTGTGGTTGTTGGGTAGAGATGTGGTTTGTAGCTATTGGATGTTCAGGTTTTTGCGTTGTGTCTTTTTTTTCAAGGTTGGATATTCTTTCTTTTACGGCGTCCAGGGATGCTACTATGGTGTTAAGGGATGTTTCAATGGTTTCGATGGTAGGGGATGTTTCAATGGTTTCGATGGTATCAATTCTTTCAGACAGATCCAGTTTGGGTCTGCATGATTTGCAGAAATATGGAAACTCATTGGATGATTCTAGGTATTGAATCATTTGCTCAGGTAATCCCAAGCAGTCATGATGAGCGTATTTTTACACAGAGAACATTTGATGGAGTTTTCATTATCCTTTAGATTTTTGTAGCATTTAAGGCATGTGCAGGAGTCTTGTGGTTCATTGGTGGGGATTATCTTCTCTTTAGGTTGTGGTTTGGCGTAGGATTTTCTTTTTGGCATGGTAGGTTTGTTAAAATAATACGTTGATTGAATTAATTAAAGGAACAATTTTGGGTAATCTATATAGACAATATTACATCAAACAATCAATTGCAGTAATCTCTCAAGTCAGATAATATTCCTGAGCAACAATCAGCCTGATCAAGTCAGATAATGTTCCTGAGTAACTAATTACTCTAATCACTAATCAATTAATTACATTAATCATTAATCACACTGTTCATTTAAATTCACTAAATCATTGATTTTACTATTCAATTAAATTACATGAATTTTGATCTTTTAAACTAGTCAGTAATCACACTATTTGTACTAAACACTTTAATCACACTAATCAATTAAAACAATAAATCAATTAAACCATTAATATTTTATAGAAATTGATTATCTAATCGTTGATATAGGTGCTGAGGTAGAAAAGTTGAAAGTTTTGAGGTAGTGAATTAATCAGTGTTTGATTAAAGTAATGAGGTAGTATTAAGAGTCTGCAAGGAACGGGTTAATTGTTTTACTAGCAGCTGTAGTTGATTGAATGAGAGGAATTTATTGCTCTTTGAATAGCGGATCGCTATTACTCTGTAAACAGGAAGTTGTAACACAATGTTCAAAGGGTTTTTATCCGAGTGAAGGAAAGGGCTTCACTTCTAAGAACAGAGGAAACCAACTAATCTTCTCTCCTTTTTTTGCAAGCAGACTTTGATTCAGCAGAGACAAATTGAACAGCTCACAGGAAACTATTTGTTTATGTTTACCCTTCCAAAAGATGGAGTCCGGACCAGCAATTTGGCGAACTCTCGAAGTCGAGGGAAAAATCCACAGCTGGAGCGCTCTCGCTCAGCGATCCTCCCGGCCGGCGCTCCCCGGGCTCTCCTCCCTCTCTCTCCGGAGCGAAGCGGCAGCAGCAGCAGCGGCAGCGGTAGCGGCATCTCCTCCAGTCAGATTCCCACTCAGCAGTCGAGGGGAAAACTCTCGAAGTCGAGGGAAAAAGCCACAGTTGGAGCGCTCTCGCCCAGCGATCCTCCCGGCCATTGCTCCTCGGGCTTTCCTCCCTCTCCCTCCGGAGCGAAGCGGTAGCAGCGGACAGCGGCAGCGGCATCTCCTCCGACTTTTTTTCTCCCTCACTGCCCGTCGTGTCCCTCAAGTTTTTAAACAACTTCACTAGGCAGCTTTCTCCTATGCAGGCAGCTGAAGAATTTGTAATTTTTTGTCTTGGTCCCAGCAGTTCGCCCGATCCCTCGCCTTACCCAACAAAGGGAAGCTGCCCAAAACGGGATTCCTGGATCCCGGCAGGATCCCCTCACTCCAGACCGGCTGGCTGTCCCCGTCCGAATCCCCACGCTGCTACTTTGTAGATTCTGAGGACCTAATCTATGTATTTTTGTTACTTTTGTTACCTCTATTCCTGTATCTGAACCCAGTTACTGGCACTTTTCTCTCCTTTGGGCTCCCAGCGGCGCAACTATGCAGCTGCCTTGGTCGCCATCTTCCTTTTTGTCTTCCTTTCAAACTTTATATGCCCATTAGTATGTCCAATAAGGCTCTTTAACTCCATCTCTGCAATCAGAAGCCAAACATGGCCTTTAGGTTTTTGTAATGATAACAACCATCTTAAGAAGATTGTGGATTTCATGTCTCCACTGAAAATCAATTCATTGGCTTTGCTGTTCATGACTTAATAATAAAATTTTGCTGCACATTTTCTGAAGCTTACATCAGAACATAAAATAAATGTAGCAAACTGAGTTTGTCTCACTGTATGAGAAAACAGAAGATGCAGGAATATTAATATCAACATATTGTATTCAAATCCGCCTTGCAAAGTCACATTTCTTTTTCTTTCCCCCATTTCTTGAATTATCATGAGAATATCTGATGACTACACTTTGTAGTTTTATTGTTGGTCACTACAACCTCAGGAAGAACTTTGCAATTACAATTATACCATTAATGGCAAACATACCATTAAACAAAATTTTCAGCTGGTTGTCCTGGTTCTCAAATACCTATCTAACTCGACTTCCCCCATCCCTGCTTCTGACTCCTTCAAGACATCATCATTTGGACCAGTAATGTTTCCCAAAGAGTCACTGCAACATTACAAAATAGCCACACTTCCTGGAACAGCAAAGTATTATCTTCCAGAGTACTTCCATTCAAACAAAATTGGACAAAAGCATTAAAAATGTGCACTAAAAATATTGCTCCCAACATGTCCTCATTTTACTCATCTCAGAAGGATCAAAGGCTGAGTCATCCTTGAACCTCATCAGGATAGAACTCCAGGCTATGGGTAGAATTAGCCTGAAATGCTGCATACTAATCATTGCACTATTATTATCTTAAATATATTATGTCCCTCGCTCTAATACTCACCATTAAATACTCTACAAATTATTTGAATTTTAACAAGATCTGACTCCAATTTAATATATATTTCCGAATTGATTTACAGATTTTTCATTACCCAAACTAAGTAACATCCTCAGGGTTAATAAGGAGTGCTGTATGCTGTCAGTTTATATTGTAGTGGCTTGTCTGTCAGTGTTGATGGGGATGGTCTTAGAGATGCTTGCTGTTGGCCACTTTGGCAGTTTCTTGATTGGTGTATTGTTTACTTGATTGTTGGTCTGATGTTAACCTTAGAGTAAACCTATGCTGATCTGAGTGTTGATTGGTGGTTGGGTTTTTTTATTCATTTTTGGGCTGGGTAATAGTCTCCTTTGTATAATCTACAGATGTTGTTAATGCCTATGGGTCTCCCTGGCATTCCCTGGCTTGGTCTAGGATGGTCACATTTTCCCAATTGAAATTATTGTTAAAACTGTCTATATGTTGTGAAATTAAAGAATTTTATCATGTCTTCTGACATTTGTGGATGTGGTCTGCCAATCTTCTGCTTAATTGTCCTAAAAAAAATAATAAGGAACTTTAGTTGGCTTGTGTTTTGCTATTCTGATTACATTTATTCTGTTATTGGTTTCTGAGATATTCTTGATGTATGACAGTGTGATTCTTTTTAGAATTTATGTTGGTTGTGCTGAATTGGGTTTAATGTTCAGGGACTTTTTGATAAATGTCTGTTACAGCAGGATATGTTGGATTTGTTGTATAGATACTCTGTTTCCCTTCACTGCTGTTCCAGGTTCATCCATTCTTTTAGCCAGACCAAACTACAAGCATCAAAATACAATTTCAAATCTTGGAGGACTTCCGGTTTGTCGGCTTCGCAAGCGGCAGGGATTCGCGATACTGCGCGATCCCTGCTGCGCTAGCCGTTTTTGGTGCTCCAACCCGGACGGGTCTGGAGCTAAGGCTGCCCTGTAGGGGTGGCTGAAGATAAGGGGGATCCGGAGTGAGGTTTGGGGGTGCTGCAGACCCCCTTCCCAGCCGGCAGAACCCCCTTTTCCCAAGACGGTGCAGCGGCGGTCTGTAATGGCCGCCACAAAGAAGCTGGCAGCCGGGTAAGAATGCGCAGGAGGAAGTGGAGAAAGCTTTTGAAAAGAGAAAGTTTTTCTTGGTTCCCGGGACTCTGAGATATATTTAACAAAACTCCTGGAAATTATGGTTTTCTGAATGATACCTTCCAGAAGAGAAAATAAGCGGCAATTTGGTGGTGCTGAAAGGAAAGTTTACTCTCCTTCCCTACGGAATTAATAATTGGATATTATGAAACCTATTTTTTTTTAAGGTAAAAACTGGCTTTAAGTGATAAGTGAGAAGGGAGAGGACTAAAAAAATATTTGTATGTTAAGACTTTGTTGGAGGAGATGCCTTAAGGATTTGAAGACTGAAATATATTGCAATAAGACTTTAAGAAACAGATTTGGACTTTCTTTTTTTCTGATTGATACTACCCCAGGAAGAGAAAGTGAGAACTTTGCCTTGGCTTGGACTGATTGATAATTTTGGGACTGTGGTTTTTTTTTTTTTTTTTTTTTTTTGAAATATCCTGGTTGCTGCAAGAAGAAAGAAGGGGAAAAGAAAAGAAAAGATTTATAATGGCTTTTTCTGTTGAAGAACTGAGAAAAGAATATGAGCAAACAAACAAAAATGGTAAAGATGGTTTGAAAGAAGCCTTCCTTTTCTTAGAAATGGTGCTTGCTAACTATCAACAAACATTACAACAGATAAAGACAGCAGAAGAAGAAGAAGGAGAGGAAGAAGCCATTTTTAATGAATTTCAGAATTTAACCAAGAAAGAAGGAAGAGGGAAAGGAAGAGAAATGAAGGACTTAAGATTTAAAAAAACACTTAAGAAGGGGAAAAATAAGGTGCAAAATCAATATAATGATAGTAAACAAAAGGAAAAAGGAACACAACAGAGAAGGGAAGCCAGTAAGGCAGAGGCTAGAAGAAGGCGGGGTAGGAAGGTTTGGTGGGGGAAGAAAGGAAGGAAAAAGGTGGAGAAAAGCCACAAAGTTTTGAAACTAGATGGGAAAAAAGGAATCTTTTTAGGGATAAAGGTTAAAGTATAAATTCTTCAAAAAAGATTTTGCAAGGTACATAAGATGATATTGTAGCATTGTATTAGAAATAGAAAATTAAAATGGTTTAAGAGTTGATAAGAGATTAAAATGTTGAAATGTTTAGTAATGATTGATTTTAAAATTTAATAATATTAAAGGGAAGGTTTAGAATATTGAGTTTTAATTAAAGAGTTTAATAAGATTATGGTATTGATGTTATTATAAAATTTTTATTATAGAATTTGTTTTTGGAAAAGGCAATGGGAATGTTATAAGATTCAATATTTAGATCTACTGCTTAACTATGTATTTAATTATTTTGGATTTACTATTTAGATAGAACATACCAAGCAGAATCGGATTGGGTATTGGGTGTTATTTTAAATGTTAATTTGATTAATTTAGGGGGGAGATAGAAAGGCATCATACTCTGATTAGTGATTTCAGGAGAAATTCTTTTTTTTATTATAAGGAACGAGACAAAGGGACAATAAAGAATGGACAAAAGATACAAATATAATGACCCAAATTAAGATGGATTAATTAAAATAGAATTAAGAAGAGTGAAATGTGTGGAGAAGCTAATATAGAAGACTTAGAATGGTAAATAAAATAAGTAATGACATGTAAGATGAGCATGAATATAATTGAAGTCCACGAAGAGAGAGATATCTGGGGCCAAGTTACTTTCCTAAAAGATTTTTTTTTTTTTTTTATGTCTTGTGTGTTGTGTGTTTATGTTTCTGGGAGAATTAATAAAACCTTGCAGAAATATAGAATGAGAATAATGGTAACCAAGTCAGAAAGAAATAGATGAAATAATAATAATGAAATTGAATAAGAGTAAAGAGAAGTAAAGAGAAACTGGATAAGAGGTTTAAGTATGCTTATATGGAAATGGTTTAAATTAGAATTATAGGTTTTATCTGATTTGTTAAATTTATAATGGAAAAAGGTTTAAGCATGTAATGGTTAATGATGATTTGTTTGTTTCTGAAAAATTAATAAAACTTGTTTTTTTTTTTTTAAAAAAAATACAATTTCAAATCTTGTAAACCCAAAGCTCCTTTTTCCTTAGTATCTTGCAGTAATATGTATCTAATCTTTGGTTCTTTCCCTTGCCTAAACTTAGAAATACCAATCTGCTTGTTTAAATGGAATATCACTTGCAAGTATTGGTAATGTCTAAAACAGAAATAACTTTGGTAATAATCACTCTTCTGAATACCTTGCACAACCAATCAGTGAGAATGAAATATGTTACCATCACAGCATTAATATTTTTATCTTGCACACAAGGAGATAATGGTTGCATTTCATTCTAAAGCTGTCTCTGATTCTTACCAGTGCTGATAAGTTAACAAATAAAGTACCACATCTGACTGAGAATCCTATTACTATGTAGGATATGTATTCCTATGTAAAATCAGGCATTCAAATTTACAGTTAAGTTATATCTATGGTAACATTCTGAATAAGAATAACATTTAGGGCTACTTGTTCTGCCTAATATTAAAGAATATAGTGACCATGACAAAGAATCAGAAAGATAACATAACACAAAACACCCAGAAATCATTTCAGTGGCCAACAATTAATTAGATATATTTTGTATTGCAATATGTGGAAGGCAAATTATTGAGAGAGGGTACGAAGGCATGTGGAAAGGTTTTTTTTCCCTCAAAAATATATAAAAATATATTTTATTCCTTACTGTCCATGCTCTAGTTGGTAGTGTGATATTACCAAAGAAAAAGCTATGCAGGATTAGGTTAACAACTCCTAATGCCTTTTTGGCTATGTAGTTGCCATTTGTTTAACCATTCTGATACATAGTCAATGTTTTTTTGAAGGGTAGCAGTATTGTCTGTGGTGTTAAATAGCTTTACATCATCAGCGAAGAGATCGCAGTTGCTCTTGATATGATCACAGAGGTAATTTATATAGAGTATGAAAAGAGTTGGACCTAGAACACTGCCTTGGGGGACACTACTGCTGACAGGTACAGAATTTGATAGGACACTCCCAATTTTGACCATTTGTTGTCTGTTTGACAGGAATGCTTCTATCCAGTTATGCAGGTGTACAGAGATACCATAAGATTTTAGTTTTAGTAGTTTGTCATGTACCACAGTATCAAAGGTTTTACAGAAGTCTATGTAGATTGCATCTATTGCTTTGCCCTGATTGAGTTGTGTAGTCCATATGTTTTTGCAGTGTAAGAGTTGCAGATTACAGGATAGTTGTTTTTTTTCTGAAACCAAATTGTTTATTAGAGAGGAGGTTTTTTGTCTCTAAGGGGAGGATGATGGATTGGTTAATAATTGATTCCATGACTTTACAGGTCATGCAGCATAAAGAGATTGGCCTGTAATTTTCAACTAGGCTGGGGTCTCCCTTTTTGAAGATGGGGATGACCATGGCCATTGACCATAGGTTTGGCAAGGAGCTGGTCCTAAAGGATTTTTCAAGGATTATGCTTAGAGGTTCAGCTATGGCAGTGGATAGCTTTTTTAAGAAGTAGGCACATATTCTCTCTAGTCCAATAGATAGAGATGGTTTTAGATTGCATAGTGTTTTTCAACATTGTCTTAGGTAAAAATCAATATGTATTAGATCATTGTAGTTGTCAGTGGTTCAGCTAGGAAATACTGGGCATGATCCATTGCTGTTTACAAATACTGAGCCAAAGAATGTGTTAAAGAGGTTGGTTTTAATGGTGTCATCATTGCAGTCTTTACCATTAGGTCCTTTCAGGGGTGGGATGGACCTTGAGTCTTTTAGTTTGTTGTTTACAAAATTGTAGAAAGCGTGGGTGGAATTGGTGTGTAGAAGGTTTTCCTCTTGTTTAATGTGATAATTGGTGCATTCAGTCTTTATCTGGTGGCATAAATTTTTGTATCAGGTTTTGAAGTTGACAACGTGACCAGATTTGTTTTTCTGCCAAAGTGATTTCTTTTTGGAATGAAGCTTCCTTATTGTTATCGGTAATCTGTGTTTTTCTGGTTTGGGGAGTTGTTATTGGTACATATAGTATGATTACTCTTTTGACTTCAAGTAAAAATATGTTGTAATGGTCTTCAACAGTATTGCATCCAGTGCATAGGAATTGCCAATCAAGAGATGAGAGATCGTTGTCTATAAGATCATAGTTGCCTGTTTTGAAGTTATAATTGGGGATCCCGTCATTATGATGAATTTTGTGTGGACGTATGTTGAGACAAAAGTCAATCATGTTATGGTCACTGTTGGAAAAGGGTTTTTTAATTTGTATTCCATAAATTGAATTCAAACTATTGTAGAAGATGAGATCGAGGTGGTTGTTAAGTCTAGTATTGTTGGTTACTAGTTGTTTCAGTCCCAGATTTGTTTCACCATTGTAGAAGGTTGCATGTATGGGTTCATTGTTGCACTCATTTAGGGTCCAGTTAATACGAGGTAGATTGAGGTTACCAAGAAAAATAAAAGCACGTGGGCAGCATGTTTTATTTATTTATTTATTTATTTATTTGATTTGCCAATTGTTTACAAGATAATAAGTATAAGGGTATACATAGTTGTGAATACATGAAATGGGTACATATAAGAAAAATAAAAGAAGAATAAGAGAAACAATAGGACAGGGACGGTAGGCACGTTGGTGCGCTTTATGCACGCCCCTACAGACCTCTTAGGAAAGGGGTGAGGTCAATAGTAGACAGTCTAAGGTTAAAGTTTTTGGGGTTTGGGGAAGAAACTACAGAGTCGGGTAGAGTATTCGACATTGACCACTCTATTGCTGAAGTCGTATTTCCTGCAATCAAGTTTGGTGCAGTTAACTTTGAGTTTGTATCTATTGTGTGCTCTTGTGTTGTTATGGTTGACGCTGAAGTATTCATTGACAGGTAGTACATTGCAATGTATGATTTTATATACCATGCTTAAATCAGACCGAAGACGGCGTAATTCAAGGTTTTCTAGTTCTAGAATTTCAAGTCTGGTGGCATAAGGTATTCTACAACGAGTAGAGGAGTGGAGAACTCTTCTTGTGAAATATTTCTGGACTTTCTCAATTGTGCTAATATCAGATACGTAATGTGGGTTCCAGACTGATGAACTGTATTCGAGTATTGGTCTAGCAAATGTTTTGTATGCTCTGGTTAGTAGTGTGATATTACCAGAGAAAAAGCTACGTAGGATTAGGTTAACAACTCTTAATGCCTTTTTGGCTATGTAGTTGCAGTGGGCTCTAGCACTTAGATTATTAGAGGTGAGTATTCCAAGGTCCTTGACAAAGTTTGGATCATCAACAAGGTCTTGACTATTCAGCTTGTATTTTATTTTCTGATTTTTTTTGCCAATATGTAAGACAGAGCATTTATTTGTTGAGATTTGAAGTTGCCATTTGTTTGACCATTCTGATACATAGTCAAGATCTTTTGTAGGGTAGAAGTATTGTCTGTGGTATTGAACAGCTTTACATCATCAGCGAAAAGAACGCAATTGCTCTTAATATGATCACAGAGGTCATTTATGAAGAGTATGAAGAGAGTTGGTCCTAGAACACTGCCTTGGGGGACACCACTATTGACAGGTACAGAATTTGATAGGACGCTCCCTATTTTGACCATTTGTTGTCTGTTTGACAGGAATGCTTCTATCCAGTTATTCAGTTGTCCAGAGATACCATAGGATTTTATTTTTAGGAGTAGTTTGTCGTGTACCACTGAATCAAAGGCTTTACAGAAGTCTATGTAGATTGCGTCTATTGCTTTGCCCTGGTCGAGTTGTGTCGTCCATATGTTTTTGCAGTGTAAGAATTGCAGATTACAGGATAGTTTTTTTCTGAAACCAAATTGTTTATTGGAGAGTAGGTTGTTTGTCTCTAAGTGGAGGATGATGGATTGATTGATTCCATGACTTTACAGGTGACGCAGCATAAGGAGATTGGTCTGTAATTTTCAACTAGGCTTGGGTCTCCCTTTTTGAAGATGGGGATGACTGTGGCTTGTGACCATAGGTTAGGCAAGGAGCTGGTCCTGAAAGATTATTCAAAGATTATGCTTAGAGGTTTGGCTATGGCAGTGGATAGCTTTTTTAAGAAGTAGGCACATATTCCATCAGGTCCAATAGATAGAGATGGTTTTAGATTGTGTAGTGCTTTTTCAACATTGTCTTCTGTAAAATCGATATGTATTAGATCATTGTTGTTATCTGTGGTACGGCTAGGAAATACTGGGCATGATCCATTGCTGTTTACAAATACTGAGCTGAAGAATGTGTTAAAGATGTTGGCTTTAGTGGTGTCGTCGTTGCAGTCTTTACCATCAGGTCCTATCAAGGGTGGGATAGACCTTGAGTCTTTTAGTTTGTTGTTTACAAAATTGTAAAAAGCACGGGTGGAATTGGTGCTTAGAAGGTTTTCCTCTTGTTTAATGTGATAATTGATGCATTCGGTCTTTATCTGGTGGCATAAATTTTTGTATCGGCTTTTGAAATTGGCAACGTGACCAGATTTGTTTTTCCGCCAGAGTGATCTCTTTTGGATTGAAGTTTCCTTATTGTTATGGGTAATCTGCTTTTTTTGTTTTGTTTTGGGAGTTGTTGTTGGTACATATAGTTTGATGACTCTTTTGACTTCAAGTAAAAATATGTTGTAATGGTCTTCAACAGTATTGCATCCAGTGAATAGAGATTGCCAATCAAGGGATGAGAGATCGTTGTCTATAAGATCATAGTTGCCTTTTTTGAAGTTACATTTGGGGATTACATCATTGTAGTGATTTTTGTGTGGGCGTATGTTGAGACAAAAGTCAATCATATTGTGGTCACTGCTGGAAAAGGGTTCTTTAGTTTGTATTCCATAAATTAAATTCAAACTATTGCAGAAGATGAGATCGAGGCAGTTGTTTAGTCTAGTGTTGTTGGTTTCAGTCCCAGATTTGTAATAGCATTGTAGAAGGTTGTGTGTATGATTTCAGTTGTACATTCATTTAGGGTCCAGTCAATATGAGGTAGATTGAAATCACCAAGAAAGATAAAAGGGTATGGGCAGGATGCAGCCCATGTTAGTAATGTATTTAGCTTGTTTACATGTTCGATGTCATAATCAGGTGCTCTGTAACATAGTAAGAATCGAATTGTGATATTTAAGGATAGTTCACAGATGATGGTCTCAGGAAGAGGAAGCTCCTGGGTAACTTGGATATTTTTTAGATGTAAGGACTTTTTATAGAAGATAGCAACACCACCTCCTCTACGAATTTCACGATCTGATCAGTAAACATGATAGTCCCTTACTGTGGTAATGGAGTCAGGGAGAGATGCATTGAGCCATGTTTCACAGACAAATATAATGTCGAATTTAGCCATATTTAGTAGGAGGAAAAATTCAGGTATTTTATTCACGAGGCTTCTTGCATTGAGTAGTTTGCATTTAAGGCCAGTAGTAGTTGGAATTGAGGTAGTTAGGGGCGTGCATGCCTAGTCTTGGGTGATGGTGGATCGGTTGAGGTAGGGTTGTGGTTGAGGGTTAAAGCTGAGTTGCGGGTTGTGTGGCTTACTTTTGATACAGTCAGCATGGTAGTCAATGTACAGGTCCTTCTCTCCATTGTCTAGACATTTTTTGAGTTCAGTGTGGAGTACACGGGAGCGGGCACGTTGCTGTATGGTTAGGTCAGGGCGACAACGGAGGTTCTTATGGTTGGTGTTGGTTTTGGCGAGTGAATTTATAGTGTAAATGAATTTACGTTTGCTTGATTCATTTTGCAAATGACCCTGCACAAGCGTGGGGCCACAGAGCCGTCTCTGTTTTTGAGCTCTTGGCCAATGCGGAAATGTCAAGTATTTCATCAGCGGAGATGGTTGATGCTTGATAATCACTGATGATGTTTCGGACAGTTGTGATGTCATCATTGTCATTGATGTCCTCTAGACCAAATAAGATGGCGTTTGGACGTTTCCGTTCACGCTCAACGGCTTCTCTGATGAGGATTGGGATATCAAATATTTGTCTGGGTTGTGTTTATTTGTGGATTGGGTTTTGGATTGGGTTGTGGTTGTTGGGTAGAGATGTGGTTTGTAGCTATTGGATGTTCAGGTTTTTGCGTTGTGTCTTTTTTTTTCAAGGTTGGATATTCTTTCTTTTACGGCGTCCAGGGATGCTACTATGGTGTTAAGGGATGTTTCAATGGTTTCAATGGTATCAACTCTTTTAGACAGATCCAGTTTGGGTCTGCATGATTTGCAGAGATATGGAAACTCATTGGATGATTCTAGGTATTGAATCATTTGCTCAGGTAATCCCAAGCAGTCATGATGAGCATATTTTTTACACAGAGAACATTTGATGGAGTTTTCATTATCCTTTAGATTTTTGTAGCATTTAAGGCATGTGCAGGAGTCTTGTGGTTCATTGGTGGGGATTATGTTGCCTATGTTAGTAGTGTGTTTAGCTTGTTTGCATGTTCAATGTAATAATCAGGGGCTCTGTAACATAGTAAGAACTGAAATGTGATATTTAAGAACAATTCACAAACGATGGTCTCAGGAATAGCAAGCTCCTGGGTAACTTGGATGTTTTTTTAGATGTAGGGACTTTTTATAGAAGATAGCAACACCACTTCCCCTATGCATTTCATGATCTGATCAGTAAACATGATAGGCTCTTACTGTGGTAATGGAGTCAGGGAGAGATGCATTGATCCATGTTTCACAGGCAAATATAATGTCGATTTTAGCCATATTTATTAAGAGAAGAAATTCAGGTATTTTATTTACAAGGTTTCTTGCATAGAGTAGCTTGCATTTAAGGCCAGTTGTAGTTGGAATAAAGGTAGTTAGGGGCATGCATGCCTAGTTTTGAGTGATATTGGATTGGATGGGGTGGGGTTGGGTGCGGAGTTGTGGGTTGTATGACTTTCTTTTGATGCAATCAGCTCTGTAGTCAATGTATAGGTCCTTTTTTCTCCATTGTCTACTCTAGACAGTTTTTGAGTTCTGCATGGAGTTCATGGGAGCAGATTCTTTGCAGTATGGATAAGTCTGGTCTTGAGCGACATTTTTTATGGGTGGGATTGGATTTTGCAATGGCGTTTATTGTGTGAATGAATATATGTTTGCTCGACTCATTTTTGCAAACAACTCTACAAAATCTTGGGGCCACAGAGCCGTCACTGTATTTGTACCCAGGGCCATCTCTGGTTATTTCAATGATATCTTCAGGAGAGATATTTGTTGTATTTGAGTTGCTTATGACATCGTGAACTTTAGTGATGTCGTCTGATTCGTGTGCCATGTTTCCATATATGAGAAATGTTCTAGTGTTCATATCTTTTATTAGATTTTTTATGCAATTTTTAGTACAAAGGGAAAATTTAATGTGGCTTCATTCAGTATTCTATACTTATACATTTCAACTGACGTAATAAAGAAGTTTTAAATTGCACCTTCATGTATTTAATCCATATTAATAATTTGTAAACAAATCATCTAAACTTACTCTCCAGAGGGCTTATTAAAAATATAGAAGTGCTATCACTTTCCCAAAGATAATTATTTTCATTCTCATAATTTGTAGTTATTACATGGAAACAAATATCCACTTAGGTTTTCTCAGAGGTAGTTTGAATTAATTGAAAAAGTAGGCTTAATTGGAATAGTAGATAAAATCTTCTGAGATTTAATGTATAAAAGTATTAACATTTCAGAGTAATGTTATTTATGTTGTAAACTAGTACAACTTAATTAATGCCTATTTAACAAACAGTATTCTTTTGTGATAAAAAAAAAAGTTTTGTCAGTTAAAATAGTGCAGAATTTGAAATGGCTATTGTGCAAAGGAAAAAAATTCATCTGTGTCTTTGCTCAATTATACAATAATACAAAACTTGTATCTTTGCTTTTAATAGAATGGCTGTATTCCCAATTTTCTATCAACTTTGGTAGTTGAAATGAATGATTGCTTTCATTTGGGATAAGAAAAAAAGTGAGAAACATGTAAGACTAAAGAAGTACCCATAGACCAAAATTCTTGAAGCTTGAGTTTTCACTATTAAATTTTACATGTTTCCTCCCACCAACAACAATATTTAGATTTAATTAAATATGATTATTCTAACTAGGTTCACCAAAAGTGGACTGCAAAAATCTGAATGACAACCACTAGATGAGAACAAAGACCTACAGAATATATAGCTCCATTTTTAAATTTATTTTTACAACTCACATCCAGTAGTCCTAATATAAATACCAAACACTATACAAATGAAATGATTAACAATGGTGATTGTCCAAGATTATCATACATATTACTTCAGGAGAATACCCAATTAATATCTACCAATTGAAATAGAAAGTATTGTCATTGCTATGAAACATATACTGCTTTCCTTTTTTCTTTGTTTTCTTATTTGTTGCTTCCATACCTGTTTCATTGGCAAATTAAGATTTATATATACTCTTGTCCTCAAGCAGTGGCATTCAAAATGACATCAGGTACACAATTACTTTATTATACATATCTCATTATGTCTCTTGTATTTGTGTAATAATGCTGCCAAAAATGTTTTGCCCCTCCATGTCGTCCTATAAATATACGTAATCTAGCTATTATTTCCATCTTTGTCTTTTTTTAAAATCTTCCTCAGTTAAAACAGACTTATTTTTATAGCTATCAGATACAGAGTAAGAGCAGTGAATTGCTTCAAATCTGGTGCTCATACATCGGATGCTTGGAAGGGCAAATCTTATCTTTTACCATCTTCAGGTGGCCACAATAATGAATATCATCCCTCTAAAAGAAAATTATGGCAATCACCTTTAAAAAAATGAATACAGACATTTTCCCCCACAAATGTCCCAGAATTTTTTTTATTATATATAGAAGAAGGAGATAGCAATAGCACTTAAACTTATATATTGTCTCATAGTGTTTTTACAACACTCTCTGGGACGTTTACAATGTCAACACATTGCCCCCAACAATCTAAGTCCTCATTTTACCAACATTTGAAGAATGGAAGGCTGAATCAACCTTGATCCCTATCAGAATCATATTTCAGGCTGTAGGCAGAGTTTTCTGCAATACTGCATTTTAACCATTGTACCACCAGGGCTTCTGGAGATAAAACATGCTTCAACTATTTTTGTTTGTTTTGTGGGGAAGGACTCATTTAAATCATCTTTAAAGGATTTCTCATCTGCTTGTTTGATAGAAAAATATTTGTTTTCCAGAATTCCCTTTATTTTCTTCTAAAAAATTAATTATCTGTAAATGTTTCACTACATTCACCTTTCCTATAGTAGTTATCTGAGCCATTAGATGAAGGTGAAGCAACACCTGAAGAGAAAAGACAATAACAGTTCCCAAATAAATGAAAAAAGTGTATGCAAAATAATTCTTTATTGTATTAAAAGTCCTTTTATGTTTTGAGGAAATACTTCCTCACCAAAAGAAACAAAATAATGCATTTACAATATATGAAATAAGTTGTAAATATACCTGAAAAAGACCTAAAATAGACATTAATATGTGAATAAATATTATGTATATATGACTAAAACATATGAAAAAGTACATAATACATATTTAAAAGTTAGGAAAGTGAATGCTTCATAAATGATTTTCAATATTCTAAGACATAGAGGAACAGAGTTATACATAATAGAAGATAAATCTCTAAAATATTTGAAAATCTTAAAGGAAAATTCTCATTTAAAAAAATGTCAGCAGGATCATTAAATGTTTATTTTATTTTTAAATTATCAGAATACAAAACACAAAGAAACACATGATTTTTTACACATCGAACATGTAAACATGCTAAATTCACTACTAACATGGGCAACATCTTGCCCACATGCTTTTATCTTTCTTGGTAACATCAATCTACCTCATATTAACTGGACCCTAAACGAATGTAAAACTGAACCCATACATGCAACCTTCTACAATGTTGTAACAAACCTGGGACTGGAACAACTAATAACCAACAATACTAGACTTAAAAACTGCCTCGATCTCATCTTCTGCAATAGTTTGAATTCATATTTTAGCTAATAAAGATAATACCTAGAGATATGTTATGATCCTTCTTGCTTCAAACACTCTACTATCATCCTAGTGCCAAAGACGCCCTCCATCAAGGAACTGAATGACTACAGATCAGTTGCTCTAACATCTGTTGTTATGAAAATCTTTGAAAGGCTAGTGCTGTCCCACCTGAAAACCATCATGGATCGGCTGTTAGATCCTATGCAGTTTGCATACCGAGCAAATAAATCTACAGATGATAAGCACTACGCAATCTAAAACCATCTCTATCTATTGGACCGGATGGAATATGTGCCTACTTCTTAAAAAAGCTATCCACTGCCATAGCCAAACCTCTAAGCATAATCTTTGAAAAATCTTTCAGGACCAGCTTCTTGCCTAATCTATGGTCACAAGCCACAGTCATCCCCATCTTCAAAAAGGGAGACCCCAGCCTAGTTGAAAATTACAGACCAATCTCCTTATGCTGCGTCACCTGTAAAGTCATGGAATCAATTATTAACCAATCCATCATCCTCCACTTAGAGACAAACAACCTACTCTCCAATAAACAATTTGGTTTCAGAAAAAAACTATCCTGTAATCTGCAACTCTTACACTGCAAAAACATATGGACCACACAACTCGATCAGGGCAAAGCAATAGACGCAATCTACATAGACTTCTGTAAAGCCTTTGATTCAGTGGTACACGACAAACTACTCCTAAAAATAAAATCCTATGGTATCTCTGGACAACTGCATAACTGGATAGAAGCATTCCTGGCAAACAGACAACAAATGGTCAAAATTGGGAGCGTCCTATCAAATTCTGTACCTGTCAATAGTGGTGTCCCCCAAGGCAGTGTTCTAGGACCAACTCTCTTCATACTCTACATAAATGACCTCTGTGATCATATTAAGAGCAACTGCGTTCTTTTCGCTGATGATGTAAAGCTGTTCAATACCACAGACAATACTGCTACCCTACAAAAAGATCTTGACTATGTATCAGAATGGTCAAACAAATGGCAACTTCAAATCTCGACAAATAAATGCTGTGTCTTACATATTGGCAAAAAAAAATCAGAAAATAAAATACAAGCTGAATAGTCAAGATCTTATTGATGACCCAAGCTCTGTAAAGGACCTTGGAATACTCACCTCTAATGATCTAAGTGCTAGAGCCCACTGCAACTACATAGCCAAAAAGGCATTAAGAGTTGTTAACCTAATCCTACGTAGCTTTTTCTCTCGTAATATCACACTACTAACTAGAGCATACAAAACATTTGCTAGACCAATACTCGAATACAGCTCATCAGTCTGGAACCCACATTACGTATCTTATATTAGCACAATTGAGGAAGTCCAGAAATATTTCACAAGAAGAGTTCTCCACTCCTCTACTCATTGTAGAATACCTTATGCCACCAGACTTGAAATTCTAGAACTAGAAAACCTTGAATTATGCCATCTTCGGTCTGATTTAAGCATGGTATATAAAATTATACATTGCAATGTCCTACCTGTCAATGAATACTTCAGCTTCAACCAAAACAACACAAGAGCAAAAATAGACACAAACTCAACGTTAACCGCACCAAACTTGATTGCAGGAAATACGACTTCAGCAATAGAGTGGTCAATGTCTGGAATACTCTACCTGACTCTGTGGTTTCTTCCCCAAATCCCAAAAACTTTAACCTTAGACTGTCTACTATTGACCTCACCCCTTTCCTAAGAGGTCTGTAGGGGGCATGCATAAGCGCACCAACGTGCCTATCGTCCCTGTCCTATTGTTTCTCTTATTCTTCTTTTATTTTTCTTACATGTACCCATTTCATGTATTCACAACTATGTATACACTTATACTTACTATCTTGTAAACAATTGGCAAATCAAATAAATAAATAAAAATAAAATAAAATATGGCTCTGCACTACATCCTACAACACCTTGAATCTCCAAATACCTATGCAAGGGTCCTCTTTGTAGATTTCAGTTCAGCATTCAATACCATCATTCCAGACATTCTTCTAACTAATTTCAACCAGCTAGTTTCAACCAGTAAGCTTCCTAACAGACAAGAAGCAGCAGGTGAAGCTAGGCAGAATCACATCTGATACCTGTACAATTAGCACAGGGGACACCCAAGGCTGTGTGTTTTCTCCACTTCTCTTCTCCCTATATATCAATGATTGCATCTCAAACGATCCATCTGTGAAAATACTGAAGTTTATAGATGACACAACAGTGATTGGTCTCATTCAAGACAATTTATTTATTTATTTATTTATTTATTTATTTATTTATTTATTTATTTATTTATTTATTTATTTGATTGATTTGCTCAAACTGCCCAAGGAGCTGCTGATACAGTTCTATAGAGGAATTATTCAGTCTGTCATCTGCACCTCTATAACTATCTGGTTTGGTTCTGTAACCCAACAGGACAGATACAGACTTCAGAGGATAATTAGGACTGCAGAAAAAACAATTACTACCCACCTGCCTTCAATTGACGACCTGTATACTGCACGAGTCAGAAAGAGGACTGTGAAAATATTTACAGATCTCTCACATCCTGGATATAAATTCCCTCAAAATGACACTATAGAGCACTGCACACCAGAACAACTAGACACAAGGACAGTTTTTTCCTGAATACCATCACTCTGCTAAACAAATTATTTCCTGTAGTAGTGCAGTGCAGACTTGGTAAATAGTTGGACAACACTGTCCAACTATTTACCAAGTCTGCACTGCACTACTGTTACTATTAATCTTCTCATTACTCCTTATCACCCATCCCCTCCCACTTGTGACTGTATGACTGTAAATTTGTTGCTTGTATCCTTATGATCTATATTGACTGTTTCATAGTATGATTTGATTGCTTATTGTACCCTATGACTATTATTAAGTGTTGTATCTTATGATTCTTGACTCTTGATAAATGTATCTTTTCTTTTATGTATACTGAGAACATTTGCGCCAAAACAAATTTCTTGTGTGTCCAATCACACTTGGCTAAAAAATAATTCTATTCTATTCTATTCTATCATAAAATATTACAAATGAAAAGCACTTATTGTCTGTTTGAAAAATAAATATTAAAATATCTGCTTTTTCAATGACAAAGTGATTGCAGCCCTACCGTGGAGCTGAATGATTCACCAGCTGCTTCAACGCACAACTCCCAAGACTTCCTGTAGACTGCTGCTGCATGGAGAATCTTGTGGGGTGATTCTAGGACTCTCCCTAACCAAGGATGGTCATGTAAAACAAAGGAATGCCTGTTAATAAATGGAAAAAGACATGATCCAGAGAAAACTGGGCTAGTCATAGATTGGCCATCCTCACAGGAAGCCCACATGTTCAAACAATAAGAAAATTCTTTAATCAAGATCTAGGATTGGGGGGTCACACAATTTCCCCCAAATCAGCACAACAGATTCAACCATGTAAGAGATGACTTAATAAAAGTAACCTTATTTTAAAACATTATTGTTTCAAGTATATTTAACATAAAACATGATGTGTAGTTTGAAATTTGTGAATATGAGCAGGGGAATTCTTACCTAAAGCAGAATAGTCCTTATTACTATCATTTATTTATTCTGACTCAGAAAGGCATTTTCTAACTTCTCTTTAAATCAAAGTGAGTGGGTCAAAACTAGAAATTAATAAAATAGTTTGGATATATTGTTTAGTGATAAGGTCTTCAGGAATTTATTCTTTCTTTCCCTTTTCAAAAGTAAAATGCTCTTCAGCACATGCAATTGCTAACTGTTCATCCAGTTTAGACTTCAAACTCAGGAAATGAAAATAAATAATTTGTATAATTTGAGGAAGTTCCTATTATGTACAGGGCATTAGAACATTTTTTGGGAGGTGGGGAGATGTACTGGGTTATAATGTTTATACTTACTGTAGTTTTTGACAGCAGAAGATGATCTACATTAAGCTGTTTTGTCACGTTTTCCCCCACGTTTTTCCCTCACGTTTTTCTTTCATCCAATCTTGGTTAATCAGATCACATATGTGAACTTCAGTCAATTGCCTAATAAATGTATGTAATGTATGTATGCATGTATGTATGTGTATATGTATATTCATGTATGTTTATATATGTGTATATTTGTGTGTACTCATACACACATTTCCTACAACTAAAAAGCTTTATATGCCTTAGTAAAATTTAGAGGAAGCAGGATTGAATATTTGGAAAATATTCTGTGTAAGATTTGCAGTGCCCGGCCAACTAGAGGCTTGAAAATATTTTATTTGAAGTTGAGAGCTGGGGAAAAAAAATTCTTTTCAAGGCTACTGGAAGTGATAAGATAGAGGGAAGAGCGCTGGAGGATGTTTATACAGGTGCTCTTTGGGACTTCTATTATCAATTGAATATTTGAAGCTTGGCCTTGAAATTTGTGGAGAAGCCAAATAAGAGCCTTGGATAAATAAAGGCAGTGTGTGCTTTCATTTTTATTTTTTATTAACTTGTTTATCCTCCCCTCTAACCCCACAATATTTTGTAATATTGGTATACTTATTTTTTATTTTACCTTATTTTTTTTAAAGGAGAAGCCTCAGAATATTTGTTTTTTGTTTTTATTTTTTTATTGGGATATTTGCCTCTTTATTTCTACTTTAGACTTATTTTTATGGCTATTTTCCATTTTTTGAGGTCTTTTAATTGGATTAAGGTGAGAAGGACCTGAAGAACTCCTTTTTTTTTGCTTATTACTTTTTAATATTGTTGGGCTTTATTTTGTCTTTTTTTTCTCTTTATTTTTAATTTTTATTTTTGAATTATAATTGAGTATTTCACAGCTGGATTAAGGTCTTGAAGAACCTAAATAATTTCTCTTTCCTAATTTTGGGCTTTTTACTTTTTTACTTTTTACTGGTTTTTTTTTCTTTTTGGTGTTTTCTTTTTTCCTAATTGGATTACAATTGGCTACCTTATTAATTGGATTAAAAGAGCCGGAAGACTCTGAGCCACGGAATGAGTAAGAAAATTTTACCTGTGGGCATTTCAACTTCTGCTCCTGTCTCCCCATCAACTGGAGGACGACTTTCAATAATGGCAAAGCAAGATAAAGCACAAGTGGATTTAACGACGGTTATGCAAGAAATACAAGAACTAAAAATGAGTATGGAACAAAGAATGGAGAGTATTGACCAAAGAATTGGGAAGATTGATGAAAAATTTGAAAATGTTCAACAGATGATGGTGAAACATGATGAGAGAATCCAAAAAATAGAAGAGAAAGATAAGCAAAGAGATGACATAATTGGAAATATTGATAGCAGATTAACAACAGTTGAACAAGAAAAAAGTGGGATGTTGAAGTGGGAGATGGACAGGTCAGAATTTTACCTTAGATTCCAAAATATTGAGGAAGAAAAAGGACAAAATTTGGCTGCTGTAATGATTGAAATCTTGGCTGGAGCCTTGGAAATAACAGAGGAAAAGATGATGGATGGGGTAGATGAGATATATCAAGTCTTCACAAGATATGCGATGAGGAACCAACTACCAAGAGAGGTCCATGTCAGATTCACCAAAAAAAACTATTAAAATTCAAATATTACAAGTGGCAAGAGAGAAGGTGTTGAAATACAAAGACAAAGAGATTGTGGTTTTAAAACAAGTACCCAGAAAAGTGAGAGAGATTAGAAGAGAATATCGATTTTTGACCAAAATACTATTGAAAAAAGAGGTGAATTATAGATGGCTGATTCCAGAAGGATTAATGTTTACATGGAAAGAACAGAGACATAGAATTGATTCAATTGAGAAAGCAGAAACATTCTACAAGGAATTTTTCGAAAGAAGAGAAATGGAGATAGAAAAAGAGAACATTTTAACTGAATTTGAAGAAGACCAAATGGGAACGGGAAAAGAAGAAGGCGCAATAGGTGGGCAAGTGGAGACCAAAGAACAACGTGAAGTAAGATCCACGAGAGCTGTTAGACCTAAATATAAAGCATAACCATGGAGGAAAAAAAACTGATTTCCATGAATATAAATGGACTGAATTCAGCTACCAAAAGAAGAAAAACTTTTCACAAATTAGAGAAGCTAAAATTTGATATAATTTGTCTACAAGAAGTACACATTAAAAAACAACACGAACAATTACTGGCACGATCAAAATTAGGGAAAATATTTACTTCTCTGACTCACTGTAAGAAAAGAGGAGTGGTTTTGTACGTTAGAGAAACCATTCCAACAAAACTGATTTATACTGATGAAGACGGAAGAGTATTAATGGTTGAAATAGTGGATAATAATACAAAAACGCTCTTGGTTGCAATTTATGCCCCGAATGATAAACAAGAAGAATTCTATAAAAAATTACACATGAAAATAATTGGACTGGACTATGTTAATATACTTATGATGGGAGATTTCAATGGAATTCTAGACAATAAACTGGACTATACAGCAAAAGCAACATGACAGAATAGGAAGACTCTCCCTAAATCCTTTTTTAAAATGACAGATGAATTAAACTTAAAAGATATATGGAGAGAAAGAAATGCTAAAATTCAACAATATACTTTTTATTCCAATAGACATTTATCATTGTCCAGAATAGATATGATTTGAACATCAACAGAATTATTATCCAATATTCAAGAAATAAATATTGAAACAAGTACATGGGCAGACCACAATCCAATGACAATTAAATGGAAAGGACAAAAAAGAAGATCTAGATGGACATTAAACAATACTATTTTTAAAGGAAAAAAACTTTACACAATGGATGGAAAAAGAATTGGCCTTCTTCTTTAATGAAAATAAAAAGAAGATACTTCAATACAGAATGTTTGGGATACAATGAAGGCATATGCAAGAGGATTAATAATAGACTATACAAAGAAAAAGAACATTAGGAAGAGGCAAATGATTAAAGCTCTAGAAGATGACCATAAAAAACTGGAAAAAGAATTACAGTAAACGCCACAGAAAAAAGATGTTAAACTCAAAATGGATATAATCAAACATAAAATGGATCAAGTAGAGAAAGAAGAACTCGCACAAAAAATTAGAAGTGCTAAACAGAACTATTTTGAAGATGCAAATAGGCCAGGTAGATGGTTAGCATATAAATTGAGAAAAGAAAAGAATCAAGGAAAATATTACAGTTAATAGACGATCAAGGTCAAATTTGTTTTGGTAATAAAGAGAAAAAGGCAATTATTTGAGATTTCTATGGACAATTATATAAACAGGAGGATCTTGATGAGGAAAAAATTAAACAGTATTTACAAAATGCTAACCTACCTAAGATATCTGATGAAACTGGGAAAATGTTAGAAAGTGCTATAACAATGATGGAACTAACCGAAGCACTTAACAGAAAGAACAATGGAAAAGCACCAGGACCAGATGGTCTCCCGGCAGAATTTTATAAAACATTACAAGAATCGTTGAGCACTTCACTGTTACAAGTCATGAATGAAGTTATGATAAACAAGAAAATACCTAAAACATGGTCAGAAGCTTATATTACACTTATCCCAAAAGAAGGGGTTGACCCATTACAAATTAAGAACTATAGACCTATTTCTTTATTGAATGCAGATTATAAAATCTTTGCTTCAATCTTGGCAGAGAGGCTTAAAAAATACTTAAATAACTTTATTCACCCTGATCAGAATGGATTTTTACCAAAGAGACAAATTAAAGACAATATGAGGGTAAACCTGGACACATTGGAATATTATGAGGCGCACCCTGAAAAGCAAATGGCTTTGATATTCTTAGATGCCCAAAAGGCATTTGATAATGTGAATTGGAGATTTATGTTATTATTATTGGAACAGATGGGCTTTGCTAGAAAATTTATCCAAGCAATAGAAGCCATATATTATAAGCAAACGGCAAAAGTAATGATAGATGGAGAATTTACAGACTCTATTAATATTAAAAAGGTACAAGACAAGGATGCCCATTATCTCCTTTGTTATTTATATTGACTTTGGAAGTGCTAAATAGAAATATTAGAGAGGATACAAACATAAAAGGAATGAAAGTTAAAAAGGAGGAATTTAAACTGCAAGCCTTTGCAGATGACTTGGTTTTTATTTTGGAAGATCCTCTAGAGACAGCTTTAAAACTATTGGAAAAGATAGAGATGTATGGTGAGATGGCTGGCTTGAAAATAAATAAAGACAAAACAAAGATTTTGACAAAGAACATGCTGTTAAGACAAAGAGAAGAGCTGGCAGACTTATTGAAAATTCAAGTTACGAACAAAGTTAAATATTTGGGGATATATTTGACATCAAGATGTACTACACTGAAAGAGAATAACTAGCATGCCAGAAAAGAGCTCATTGACTAGCATGCCAGAAAAGAGCTCATTCCTCGGAAAGCGCTAAATTCAAAAGCGCTCAACGATCTGCGATTCGACCCATCTTACTAGAAGGTAAGGCGGTGGGGATCGCCAGTACCGGAGGCTCTATGATCATCCTTGCAGTGCGGTGAGACGGTGAGATTCATCCCATCCTTGCAGGGTGGTGAGCACTGGGAGCTGTGAGTCTGTCTTCAGAAGTTTGCAGCCAGGGTGTGAAGCAGACTGCTTCCCCCCTGCCACCCCCACTTCCCTCTTCCCTCTTCTCTCTTCACCAAATTGCTAATCCTGACTCCATCTTTTAAAAGGACAGTAACTTTGGACTCCCAATAAGTAGAGAAGTATTGTTATAACTGAACTCCTGTGAAGATTGGAAGCAATTTTATTTCCTGTGATAGAAGCAGAAGTATATTGAAGCCAGGAGTGATAGAAGCAGAAGTATATTGAAGCCAGGAGTGAATGCTCAATACAAATCTGAGTCTACACAGTAAAAATATAAACTGTTCGAATTGCCAGTGCAAGACGTGCCTCTTTCTCTTTAAAAGCAACAAACTTTGAAAGTGTATTTAGTTAACTAGGAGGGGCCCAGAAATCTCATTCATCAAGGGAAAACAAAAACAAAAAGTTTCCTGTTGCCTCCCTGTGAATTGTTCAGTTTGTCTCTGCTGAATCAAAGTCTGCTTGCAAAAAGGAGAGAAGAATAGTTGGTTTCCTCTGTTCTTAGAAGTGAAGCCCTTTCCTTCACTCGGATAAAAACCCTTTGAACATCGTGTTACAACCTTTTGTTTACAGAGTAATAGCAATCTGCTATTACAAAGAGCAATAAATTCCTCTCATTCAGTCAACTACAGCTGCTAGTAAAACAATTAACCCTTTCCTTGCAGACTCTTAATACTACCTCATTACTTTAATCAAACACTGATTAATTCATTACCTCAAAACTTACAACTTTTCTACCTCATCACCTATATCAACGATTAGATAATCAATTTCTATAAAATATTTTATTAATGGTTTAATTGATTTATTGTTTTAATTGATTAGTGTGATTAGAGTGTTTAGTGCAAATAGTGTGATTACTGACTAGTTTAAAAGATCAAGATTCATGTAATTTAATTGAATAGTAAAATCAATGATTTAGTGAATTTAAATGAACAGTGTGATTAATGATTACAGTGTGATTAATGATTAGTGTAATTAATTGATTAGTGATTAGAGTAATTAATTGATTAGGCTGATTGTTGCTCAGGAATATTATCTGACTAGAGAGATTACTGCAATTGATTGTTTGATGTGATATTGGCTATATAGATTACCCAAAATTGTTCCTTTAATTAATTCAATCAACGTACTATCTTAACAAACCTACCATGCCAAAAAGAAAATCCAACGCCAAACCACAACCTAAAGAGAAGATAATCCCTACCAATGAACCACAAGACTCCTGCACATGCCTTAAATGCTACAAAAATCTAAAGGATAATGAAAACTCCATCAAATGTTCTCTGTGTAAAAAATATGCTCATCATGACTGCTTGGGATTACCTGAGCAAATGATTCAATACCTAGAATCATCCAATGAGTGTCCATATCTCTGCAAATCATGCAGACCCAAACTGGATCTGTCTAAAAGAGTTGATACCATTGAAACCATTGAAACATCCCTTAACACCATAGTAGCATCCCTGGACGCCGTAAAGGAAAGAATATCCAACCTTGAAAAAAAAGACACAACGCAAAAACCTGAACATCCAATAGCTACAAACCACATCTCTACCCAACAACCACAACCCTATCCACAAATAAACACAACCCGGACAAATATTGATATCCCAATCCTCATCAGAGAAGCCGTTGAGCGTGAACGGAAACGTCCAAACGCCATCTTATTTGGTCTAGAGGACATCAATGACAATGATGACATCACAACTGTCCGAAACATCATCAGTGATTATCAAGCATCAACCATCTCCGCTGATGAAATACTTGACATTTCCGCATTGGCCGAGAGCTCAAAAACAGAGACGGCTCTGTGGCCCCACGCTTGTGCAGGGTCATTTGCAAAAATGAATCAAGCAAACGTAAATTCATTTACACTATAAATTCACTTGCCAAAACCAACACCAACCATAAGAACCTCCGTTGTCGCCCTGACCTAACCATACAGCAACGTGCCCGCTCCCGTACTCCGCACTGAACTCAAAAAACGTCTAGACAATGGAGAGAAAGACCTGTACATTGACTACCATGCTGACTGTATCAAAAGTAAGCCACACAACCCGCAACTCAGCTTTAACCCTCAACCACAAACCTACCTCAACCGATCCACCATCACCCAAGACTAGGCATGCACGCCCTAACTACCTCAATTCCAACTACTACTGGCCTTAAATGCAAACTACTCAATGCAAGAAGCCTCGTGAATAAAATACCTGAATTTTCCTCCTACTAAATATGGCTAAATTCAACATTATATTTGTCTGTGAAACATGGCTCAATGCATCTCTCCTGATTCCATTACCACAGTAAGGGACTATCATGTTTACCGATCAGGTCGTGAAATTCGTAGAGGAGGTGGTGTTGCTATCTTCTATAAAAAGTCCTTACATCTAAAAATATCCAAGTTACCCAGGAGCTTGCTCTTCCTGAGACCATCATCTGTGAACTATCCTTAAATATCACAATTCGATTCTTACTATGTTACAGAGCACCTGATTATGACATCGAACATGTAAACAAGCTAAATACATTACTAACATGGGCTGCATCCTGCCCATACCCTTTTATCTTTCTTGGTGATTTCAACCTACCTCATATTGACTGGACCCTAAATGAATGTACAACTGAAATCATACACACAACCTTCTACAATGCTATTACAAATCTGGGACTGGAACAACTAGTAACCAACAACACTAGACTAAACAACTGCCTCGATCTCATCTTCTGCAATAGTTTGAATTTAATTTACAGAATACAAACTAAAGAACCCTTTTCAGCAGTGACCACAATATGATTGACTTTTGTCTCAACATACGCCCACACAAAAATCACCACAATGATGTAATCCCCAATTGTAACTTCAAAAAGGCAACTATGATCTTATAGACAACGATCTCTCATCCCTTGATTGGCAATCTCTATTCACTGGATGCAATACTGTTGAAGACCATTACAACATATTTTTACTTGAAGTCAAAAGAGTCATCAAACTATATGTACCAACAACAACTCCCAAAACAAAACAAAAAGCAGATTACCCATAACAATAAGGAAACTTCAATCCAAAAGAGATCACTCTGGCGGAAAAACAAATCTGGTCACGTTGCCAATTTCAAAAGCCGATACAAAAATTTATGCCACCAGATAAAAACCGAATGCATCAATTATCACATTAAACAAGAGGAAAACCTTCTAAGCACCAATTCCACCCGTGCTTTTACAATTTTGTAAACAACAAACTAAAAGACTCAAGGTCTATCCCACCCTTGATAGGACCTGATGGTAAAGACTGCAACGACGACACCACTAAAGCCAACATCTTTAACACATTCTTCAGCTCAGTATTTGTAAACAGCAATGGATCATGCCCAGTATTTCCTAGCCGTACCACAGATAACAACAATGATCTAATACATATCGATTTTACAGAAGACAATGTTGAAAAAGCACTACGCAATCTAAAACCATCTCTATCTATTGGACCTGATGGAATATGTGCCTACTTCTTAAAAAAGCTATCCACTGCCATAGCCAAACCTCTAAGCATAATCTTTGAAAAATCTTTCAGGACCAGCTCCTTGCCTAACCTATGGTCACAAGCCACAGTCATCCCCATCTTCAAAAAGGAGACCCAAGCCTAGTTGAAAATTACAGACCAATCTCCTTATGCTGCATCACCTGTAAAGTCATGGAATCAATCAATCCATCATCCTCCACTTAGAGACAAACAACCTACTCTCCAATAAACAATTTGGTTTCAGAAAAAAAAGTATCCTGTAATCTGCAACTCTTACACTGCAAAAACATATGGACGACACAACTCGACCAGGGCAAAGCAATAGACGCAAATCTACATAGACTTCTGTAAAGCCTTTGATTCAGTGGTACACGACAAACTACTCCTAAAAATAAAATCCTATGGTATCTCTGGACAACTGAATAACTGGATACAAGCATTCCTGGCAAACAGACAACAAATGGTCAAAATAGGGAGCGTCCTATCAAATTCTGTACCTGTCAATAGTGGTGTCCCCCAAGGCAGTGTTCTAGGACCAACTCTCTTCATACTCTTCATAAATGACCTCTGTGATCATATTAAGAGCAATTGCGTTCTTTTCGCTGATGATGTAAAGCTGTTCAATACCACAGACAATACTTCTACCCTACAAAAAGATCTTGACTATGTATCAGAATGGTCAAACAAATGGCAACTTCAAATCTCAACAAATAAATGCTCTGTCTTACATATTGGCCAAAAAAAATCAGAAAATAAAATACAAGCTGAATAGTCAAGACCTTGTTGATGATCCAAACTTTGTCAAGGACCTTGGAATACTCACCTCTAATAATCTAAGTGCTAGAGCCCACTGCAACTACATAGCCAAAAGGCATTAAGAGTTGTTAACCTAATCCTACGTAGCTTTTTCTCTGGTAATATCACACTACTAACCAGAGCATACAAAACATTTGCTAGACCAATACTCGAATACAGTTCATCAGTCTGGAACCCACATTACGTATCTGATATTAGCACAATTGAGAAAGTCCAGAAATATTTCACAAGAAGAGTTCTCCACTCCTCTACTCGTTGTAGAATACCTTATGCCACCAGACTTGAAATTCTAGAACTAGAAAACCTTGAATTACGCTGTCTTCGGTCTGATTTAAGCATGGTATATAAAATCATACATTGCAATGTCCTACCTGTCAATGAATACTTCAGCTTCAACCATAACAACACAAGAGCACACAATAGATACAAACTCAAAGTAAACCGCACCAAACTTGATTGCAGGAAATACGACTTCAGCAATAGAGTGGTCAATGTCTGGAATACTCTACCCGACTCTGTAGTTTCTTCCCCAAACCCCAAAAACTTTAACCTTAGACTGTCTACTATTGACCTCACCCCTTTCCTAAGAGGTCTGTAGGGGCGTGCATAAGCGCACCAACGTGCCTACCGTCCCTGTCCTATTGTTTCTCTTATTCTTCTTTTATTTTTCTTATATGTACCCATTTCATGTATTCACAACTATGTATACACTTATACTTATTATCTTGTAAACAATTGGCAAATAAAATAAATAAAATAAATAAATAAATATATTAAACTTAAACAGCAGATAGCATCTGATTTGAAAAAATGGGAAAACCTACAATTGTCATTGATAGGTAGAATTTCAACAATTAAGATGAATATTTTACCTAGAATTTTGTATTTGTTCCAAACAATACCAATTAGGTTAGGTAAGGATTACTTTGAAGAACTTAATAAAATTGTGTTGAAGTATATATGGCAAGGTAAGAAAGCGAGAATAAAATTAAAACTTTTACAGGATGCTAGAATTAGAATAGGATTTGGCCTCCCTAATTGGGAGTTGTATTATCAAGCTGCAAACTTAATGTGGGCTAAAGAATGGATAACGTTAAGAAAGACCAGATTGTTGTCATTAGAAGGACATGATTTATTATTGGGTTGGCATGCTTTTTTATGGTATAAGGGAACTAAATCACAGGGTTACTTTAGAAGGCATTATATACGGGAATCGTTATGGTTGAATTGGGAGAAAACTAAGAAACAATGTTATTTGAAAATCCCAGTTTGGTTATCAACTATTGAAGCTTTTTCTTATCCTATAACCTATAAGAAGGAACAAACAGTTAGATATGGGGAATTATTAGATGAAAAGGGTGAACTTAAAAGCGATGCAAAATTTAGAAGAACACGGCATAAAGATGAATTGGTTTTCATATGCGCAAATACATTCAAGGTATCTTAAAGATTCTAAAATGGAAGGATTCTATGATAAATTGACTGATTTAGATAGGATTTTGACAGGTACTGATGAAAAAGTGATCAAAAATTATATAATTATTTGTTGGAAATTAAATTAGAGGAAGAACAGGTTAAA